>NW_022696035.1:229769-281169 GCF_011630105.1 Anneissia japonica | reverse complement strand
AAGCAAATTTACAACTTGAATATCACGCTCGCTGTTTGATTCTTATGTACTAATTTACATAACAATCCACAGTGACGGGTGGTGTCTACGTTTTGTGGTTTGCTTCATTAGTCGCTTTTCTAATTTGCTTATTTACATACATGTGTATAAAGCCATATAAGCTTTGGCAAAATTTGTCATCATTCGCACTGATGATGAGAATCGTTTTCTCGAAACATGTTTGCTATACGATCGAGCTTAATGAGTCCGCGATCACGATTAAAGTCTAATACTTCCTTTATAAAGTGCCTTGTGGTGTTTTTAATTATATATTTTTTAATTATATAGTTTATATATATATATATATATATTTATATATACATAATTATTATTATTATTATTATTATTATTATTATTATTATTATTATTATTATTATTATTATTATTATTATTATTATTATATGTATCATTATTTTGGTACAGGTGTTCTGATGAAATGGCCAGAGCCACGGCCCTCGGTCTGATTGACTGCTCTCCTCTCACTGGACCTTGTGGATTTTTTTTTATTTCTGTCCTCTATCGAACGGTTCAGAGTGTTTTGAAGAAGGGCATTGCTCCTCCTTGTTCGCGTCTTAACGTATTCCATTGGTTAACCACAATCTACATTATGAATTCATGTCTGATCTGCTTCACTGCCAGAGGGCAAGAGGATTGTTTTCCAACTTTTTTCTAACAAGTCTTGGAAAAGCTTAGAATTCGAGGCTATTTCCTTCATTTAGGTATGCATTTACATAAGCTTACTACGGGACGATACATACACATTCTTTATAAACATATTTTAAGATTTGTTCAACTATTGTACACGATTTTGAATAACCTCGCTGCAAAAAACCGAAACGTTCGCGGTAGGTCGAGCCTGGCTCTGTGAAAATTTTACTACTTTAAAAAAAAATTGATTGCTTACTTACAATGCAATTGGTGGATGACCGATCGATGGGAACCTTATGCCGCCCCCACGAACTAAGCTACCCTACCTAAACACTGTGATTGGTTGATTGCTTACTTTCAATGCAATTAATGGATATAATTCGCTCTTCCCAGGGGCGGATCCAGAATTTTCCAAACATGGGGAAAACAGTTTCAGAATAGGTATGCAAGTAGCACATAACGTTGATTTGCATTGAAATTTTTAAAATTTAGTGGCAAAACGGGAGGGGGGGGGGGCACACACCAGATTTTTTTGCTTTGGTGGATAGATATAATGCGTAACTCTCATACTAATTTCATATTTATAAACATTTTTGGGGTATATGATCAATTCACATGATAGAGTACATCCATAGAATGCCCCTAAGCCAAAAATCTAAAAAAATTATATAATGCGTTTTTCCGAATCACGGCAGTAGGCCTATTGGTTGGTTGAATTATGATAAAGTTTATGATTTTTACCTTTTCATATTTTTATGAATATACAAGTGGTATATGAGAGCTGATATATTTTTCTTAGGTCAAAATTATGCCTAACAATGTGCTAAATCCTAAAGGGGTCTAAATTATACCAGCATTTTATGCTAGGTCTAGTCTCTATTGCCGCCCCCTACCAACTGGTTTAGTTTTGAAAAGCTGGTAGAGGGCGCTACAATTTTAGCGTCTGGTACACAATGTATTTTTCACACAGCCTCAACCGATATAGACATTCTATTGTCGCCTGCGATCCTCCGCCTCTTCTTGTGTTCTTCCTATTCCTTTCCCTCTTCCTCTTCTTTAATTTTAGGTATCTTAGATGACTGCAGTGTTATATTTTAACATTATAATCACTAACCAGTCACTTTACATTTCAATTTTAGAACCATCAAAGCGTATTATGATTTTCTGGAAGCAAAAAGTGATTTGTATAATTATTTTCTATGAAAAAAACAGTTGAAAATGTGTGAGAAGGTTTGGATAGGGCCATAGTCAGTGTGACCACTCAAAATTTTTGATATACCCAATGACTGGGTAGAAATTACCCAAGATTCAGCAAAAATTGCCCAAAATTAACCAAGCTTCCTGAAAATGCATTAATATTTGAAAAGTACGTGTTTTTCGCATGTATGGTTTCCTTTTAGTTCCATTTATAAACCATTTTTTATTGTAATTGTTTGTGTTACTGTAATTATTAAAAAATGAGGTGATAATACGGATAAAAAAATACGCCCTCAGTCGGCCAGTGTTATCAGCAGATCAGTGATCAAGTTTTATTATGTAATGCATTAATTAGGTAAGATCGATAGCAACGCAGATCACAATTCTGAACCCATGTTTATAGCAATTAACAGTCAATTAACAATGTTATGTGCACTTCGTTGAGTTTTGCTTACTTGAATGGACTGAAATATACTTTGTTACTTCTTACCTAATTAATGCATTACATAATAAAACTTGATCACTGATCTGCTGATAACACTGGCCGACTGAGGGCGTATTTTTTTATCCGTATTATCACCTCATTTTTTAATAATTACAGTAACACAAACAATTACAATAAAAAATGGTTTATAAAAAATACCCAAGATCTTGGGTAAATACCCAAGCAGTGGTCACGCTGGCCATAGTGTTAAGTTTTAGATTTACAAGCCATTTGTGTTCTAGATCGTGATCAAAGTTCACTACTATCCAACACTTTCCTCTGCTTCATATAAGCTTATGGATTTTTTATTTTGTATTTTATATTTTCAAATATTTAATAAAGCTACCGAGATATATAATTATGCACATACTTTCTAATCACAAATGATTTTTGAAACAGCAATGGCTGTTCCAATTGTGAAGGCAAAAAAAAAAAACCAATGAAATTAGGATAATATATTGATAGCGCTTCTTTTGAATTACAGAATTCAGAGAACCCAGCAGAGCCATAATAGAAAGAGTTGCGACATTGAGGATTTAGAAGCCATTCTGTGTCCAATGCGATGAGTGTTCCTGTGTATAAATGTTGTATATTTATAAATTTAAAAAAATGATTTCACTACTTTATAACCAATTTCATATTATATATACTGTATTAATTTTACTATTTTAAAGCAGTTCTTTATTCCTTGTCGATAGGCTGAGAGCTTCTCGATGGCAAGCATTCTTCACTCAGGCAATCCTGCCAGATAGGCACTTAGTGACTCCTGTTATTTTGGCGAAATAAATGATAGATAACGATCAGCAAAAAATAATTAAATATGCCTATCAGATAAGTCTATTTATATACTAAATATAACGAAAATTTTTAAAGTTATTTTTGTCTCCATCCACGATCTTTGTCTAAATTTATATACAATTTTGTTTAAGTAGACTCTGTTATATTTGCGATTAATATTCATCTGTTGTTCCTGTTATTTAATTTGAGGGAAAAATTGAGAAAACAAAATATCCTAGTACTTTTCCTTGAATTTTACAGGCTTACTGCAAAGAGAAACAATAAGTGATTTTCGAGATCAAAATCAAATAAATAATGGCTATATTTTTATCGATGTTGTTGTTTTACCAACTCAGACGACTACTAGGGACAAATGTGCGAGCCACACTGTCAGGAAATTATTGTTTAAAAAGTAAAGGGCAATCCTTTGACTTCTTAATTAATTGGTCTTGGTACCGTATCGTTTTTTTTTCCCTGCCTGCTCAAAATCAGTGTTGGCAGCCTAATAGTGAACAGCAAGTCATTACTTTTAGCTTTGGATTTACCGATTTTAATGATCCTGTAAAATAATAGGGTATCTAGATTGAAGTTCTTCAAAATTCAATATGAGCCCTATACAAATCTTAATTTTGAACTTATTATTAATATTTATAAATATTAAAATATTATAGGTCAAGTGGGCCACACTATATAAACTGATATTGTGTAAAGAGCAAAACCCAACTTTTTTTGACAAGGCAGGTCTTTTATGTCATTAGATTAAAACAGACGAACATTTGAAGTTCCAATTATAATTTTTATGTAATTCACATTTAATTATCAAGCGCACGTAAACACGTGCAAATATTCGAATTCTAAAGATAAATTCTAAATCAAGCTTTTGATATTAGTTATTAAGTAATAACATCATAAATACAATTAAGCACGTTAAAATACTGTGTAATGTACCTTACTCGTATACTTTGCATGTCTTCATCTGGAAGATTTGGATACACAATGGACGGTGTGTACCACATACATCACTTTCGCAAACAGAGGAGGGGAATCTACCGCCTGTTTCAAAACTAAAACAGCTGGTAGAGGGCAGCACATGGTATCTTATGCAACGTTACCACTGCAATGTACTCTTGAACTTCTGTGATTCCCGGTATATTAAAACAGAATTCAGTAACAATGTTTTGAAAAAAGGGCCGTTGTGATCACTTAGGGGAAAATCCACAGGTGAGGGTAGAGGAGTTTTATAGTCCAATAATTTCACTTTTGACAACGGTAGTAAAAAATATATTAAAACTATGCATTTCTAACACAGAGTCTTGCAACCAATCTTTTCATCTGTATGATTTTTATTTCACAAATATTTTTCACTTTTACATAAAATGGGAATTCAACCCACTTTTCATGACGGTATTTTTACCATAGCCTAGGCAGTCAATTCAAGGGCATTTCGTTAATTACATATGCTTATTGACAAACACAACTTTACCTGAACTGAATGTCAAACAATATGTTATTTCTTTATTTTATTTCTTTGTTATAATTGCTACTACTATTTTCAGCCACATTTGGAAAAATGTTAACTCAGAACCACCCTAATGCCGTCAACCCATGTTTAACAACTATCATAAAGGAGCTTTTAGTGAACAAAATAGAGGGGTGGGGTTTTCACTTAGCAGTAGAGTAGGCTTCTTATCAACCCCCCCCCCCCCCACCCACAACAAAAACACCACTAACCTCAGCCAAACAGTGCCTGTGGAATTCGTTGTAATTCGTTGCGATCAGATTCCGTGGTAATCGGGAGTAATAAAGACTGTAGCACCCAATTGCAACGGGTAACAATTGCGATATCGATTACATATCGACAACTATTGGTGAGCTTTCACACACGATTTTACCTTGCGATTGGGTGCGATTGGGTGTCGCAATTGCTACAACCGATCGCAATGCGATGCTAGTCTGAATGGGGTATTATTTTACTCTTTAACCCTGCATTAATAACTCAAAATCAATTTTTGCGACGTGTGACTGGTTTGGCTTGTCTTTGCCACATATGTGTTATCTGTTTTATATGTATAAAACAGATAACAAAAATGGCATATGTACATTGTTGTACATCATAAGCAAGAAGCAGGAGCGGTTCCAGGATTTGAAGGAAGAGGGTTAAAATTTTTCCCAAAAGTAGACATAGACATACTCTTTATTCAATCCATTGCTGGAAAATTTTCAATTATACATTATACATTACATTTCATTATACATTATACAGTTTTGGGTTAAAGCACCCAAAAGAAAAGGGGATCGGGAGCCCTCTACTTTAAAATTTTGTTTTCTAGATTGCCGGAAAATTCAAGGTTCCCACTCTTTAAAAAGTTCATGTGATTTTTATCTCTTACACAGTAAGTAGGCCTATGTGTGTATACATAGAGAAAAAAAAAATAGACAATACATTATTTCATTTCAAAGATCTCAAAAAAGAGACCTTGCTGAATCAATAGCTTGGAATTTTGTCTGGTTATAATAAACAATGGTTAAACCACAAACAACGTTTTTAATTTATTTAATTGCAGGCTAATTAGGCTAAGGTTAACCTGTCCGATCCACCTACCTAGTCCTAGGTAGTTTTACCATGCCTTTTTGTAAGCCAAAATCCATGCAGTACCGTACAATGGCGGATCATGCAGGAATTTGAAACAGAAAAGGCCCACAAATGGAGGTCAACCACCATAGTTGGGGGCTGGGGTAAGAAAATTTCTGATTGTGGCACCTTTGATGACAGGAAATGGCACTCTCAGACTCTGGATATGAAAGTAGGTGGCCTCCCTTGCTTCTTTTTTTTTACGTTTTATCACAGAGGGGGAGTTGTTCTAACCCATTGAACCCCCTTGGATCTGCCACTGAGAAGATTGGTAGAACTTACTTTGTGGATCCAAGATGGAGTTCTTTTTGCAGCAGGGAAAGATTTACACGGAAATTGTCAATATAAAGCGCAATCAAGATCATGTGTAGGGCAAGCTTATCACGCATCTTAGAAGATAAATTCCTGAGAGGAAAAAACAAAGAACATACATGTGACACGTTTTCACGAAACCTAGACAAGTTTAAAATTAACATTTGAGAAAATCAATCAATAATTTAATTGTCAGGTCAGAAATTATCAAAGTTATTTACTTCTTATCTCTCCCATTGTCTTTGCCATCTCGGGTAGTTAGTCGGTCTGAATTCTGATTGTTTTGCGTCTGGCTTTCTGTTGATTTGTGTCATGTTTTGTCCTGTTTTGCCACTGTTTTTTCTTCTTTTTTTAATTATTATTGTTCAACACTAGATTTGTTTTCTTATCTTCTTGGGTCTTTGCCTTCTTCATTTTTTGCATGTCTTACTTTTATATTATTAATTTTATCATTGTTATATTTTTTTTGTGAAAAGGAAGTTAATATTAAAATGTTAAATTGAACACAATTATACCTCAGTGTTTTTTTACCGTCTGGGGACATTGCTTCAACGGTAAACTCGTTCAAAAGATGCTTTTTAACAGCATCAGGTGTTCCTTTCATGAAAGGGATTCCTGAAAAGTAAAAAATTTAATATTTAAAATTTAATTTAAACTTAATTTTAAAAAGTACAAGAGGCAAACTATAGAGAACTTTTATAGAGATCTTGTTCGCTTTCCTGTAACAACTACTAGCTCTATGAATATTAAGGTGTTAAGCCTGTCCAAAGGTTGACCACTTATCATTAATCTTTAATCTTAAACATGCTACAATTACCACACCACTTCTGCTATATCAGTGGAAAACGTACAACACAATATGAGGCTTGCCATTTCAAAACGAGCGTACTGTCGCTAAACTGAATAATTAGCATAAGAATTCTATACTTCGGTACACAGAACCCGTAATAATTTTACTCATAACTTTGGCAATAAGTTGGTTCATTTTAACGTTAATAATTTTGAGAACATGAATATATTATATAGTCATATTTTTGGTTTCGGTCACTAATTCCGGTCTTGGTATCGTAATCCCCATTAGCCTATCTTTGTACAGAAAAGAATGAGGCCACCGACGCCATGTTGGAGGGCCTAAGTGATGTACCAGTTTCTTTTGGCATTTGTTTAAATTATTGTTAAAATAATGATTCTTGCTACAAAGGTCACAAATGTTATACATATATTTTATAATATAGGAATTACATTTATGGTTAAAGTTTTGACCTTAAGCGCAGGAGCGTATAACAGACCACAAATACATGAGACTTGGTATGCCTAATATTGTTGTGTGTGGATAAATGACTGTGTGTGTTCAGTGAGAAGTTTACCTTTTCTACAAGCAAATGGTTTGAGGCAATGCATATGGATAAGATACATCATGTACAAAAGTTGAGATGCTCTTTCTTTTCTCTTTTCTGTCGTACCTGTCAACACTTGTAATTGCGACAAAACATATGGTGAGTAGCTGGAATAAAATTTAGTAACAATCGATTACAAAAGGTAATAAACATGATTTTATTCTAAAATTGGTAAAGTTGAGCCAGTCTCAACATTATCGACCTGTCAGCAACGAATCGTGACCATCTGCCGAATTCACTAAACATCATCAGCTTGTCTTTAACAATCAGCACTTGATTTTTTCGTGCAATGATTTTTTTTTTGCGAGTCGAGTGGCCGAGCAGTAAGGCAGGGGCGCCGCTAGCTACAGCCTTAACGACCATCTGCTCAGGCTGCCACAGACACAGTACGTTCCCTGCTTTAGAAAATGACCCCCGAATGTTTCCCTTTCGTTTTTTCTTACGATAATTTATGGCGAATTAAATTTAAAGTGGAACATTACACTTACGTTTCATTTGTTTTCCATTCAGCTATTTGATTTTGTGTTGCTGTTGTTAGGAATTCACAAGCACCTTTTAAAGATAACATGATTGATGGACTGATGACTAACAACAATTTATAAGAAAACAAATTAACAAACAAAGCATCCTGGCTTTTGTAGGATTTGAGGATTTTGATCCATTAGTCTACATTACAAATAAATTTTAAATATAATTTACAGTTAAATAAGTTTTAAATATTAAAAAAGTTTTGAAGAAACAACCAACCAGTGGTTTTACCTCAAAAACCATATTTTTTACACATGGTGTGCCATGCAAACTTTCAAGAAATATTAAGTTTTAAATAGTTTGGTTGTTAACAAATTACCAATATGTAATTAAGTACAAAGAAGGATACTATCTTCCATGTGATAAGCTTCTTCTGGCCTGGTGGCGTTCCTGTTGCAAGCTGGTATTATATCTGAAGTTTCTTGGGCGGGTAATTCTGAAAAGAAACAAAATAAATATTTTAATTTCTATACCACAGGTTCAAAACTAAAGGTCTGTCACTTCCACTCATTACCAAACAGAAAACAATACTTATTTACTAATTTTGATCATTTACGATATCATTATTTTTTAAGATACCGTAAAACAGAAATATCAACCAACTAAACCTGATGGCCAATAAGGATTCTAGGATAAGTGAGTGAGAACATAAATCGAATCTGGTCATGACATCCCATCATGACCATGTATAGGCACGTCATGACTATATATAGGCACATCATGACTATATATGGGCACATCATGACTATATATGGGCACATCATGACTATATGTGGCACATCATGACTATATATGGGCACATCATGACTATATATGGGCATACAACAGTTTTTTGTCAAAGAAAATTTGATAGTGTGTACAAAGCTTTAGATTTGTTTATCTGGTTGTGACACAAATCTAACATTATTTGAGAAAGTTTCCATCCAAGTGTTTATTCCTATGTTTACTCACTAGTGGGCGTGTTAGGCTGACTCCCTGCTTCTTCCATAGCTTTCCTTAGTGAATGTTCTAGGGCATCAGTTGCAACTTTGTTACGAATCCTCGACTCCATGGCTCGTTGTTTCCTTGCGCTACCAAACGCCTCTGTTAACATATCAGACTACAAAAGTATACAGAATCCGTTCTATTACATCAGCGGTCATTTTGGTTTTATTCATGTACATTTCAATGATATAAAAAGACATGTTATTCATGGTACGATATCCTAACGTTGGAGTAATGTGAAAATCGGTTAGAGTTCAGATAGGGCGTTAGCATTAGCATGCTTATAGTTATACCGTATTTATTCGAATTTTGAATACTCTTATTTTAATTAGGGTTAGCATAGTTTCAAATCAGGATAGCTTGAATTTAGAATGGAATATGGTTCGGTAGATTAGTGTGAATTACATTCAAAACAGAATGGATTAAAAACAGGATAGTATTAACCAAAGTATACATGGCCGGCGGAACCGGGGGGGGGGGCGCCGGGCCCCCACTTTTTGGCAGAAAATATATAATGTCTATGGAGATTTTTGTATGATTGGAAAGAAATGCAAGAAAAGAAAGAGCAACTTAACCTACTAATATTGGTTAAAATAGACAAACTGTAGTAAGTAAATATCAATATCAATAGTGTTAATGGTAAACATTTAAATCTCAAACTTGCCAGGACATTCAAACTAATGTTGTAATTGTATATTAACCTTTTCTGCAAAAGATAAATCCTTCTTATCTGTCACATCCTCATCACCTTCATTTAAGGACTCCTTTAGAAATATCCAAGGTTGCAGATGGAAAAGCTGACCATCATAAACTTTGATTTTGTTAGTCGTTTTATCAACTACACCAACCATATATCTGCCAAAATTAAATTAATTTGATCAATCATTTTATTATTTTTTTTTATAGGATTTATGAATAACTTTTTGAGAAAAATAAGAAAAATAAATGTTATCATTGAATTGAAAAAAGAAAATCCCAAGGGCACACACGTTAAACATCCAGCATCGATCTGAACTCATGACCCCTTGATTGAAAGCCCGAAGGTTTTATTACGGAGATTTTGATTGCATAATGATGGTAGGATTTAGAACATAACGATGTCACTAAGACGTGAATGCAAGAACATTAAGTTCTCATCGCGTGGTTTCTATGACACAATTTTGCCATCGATGTGCAAAGGACAGCGTGACAGAATACATGAGTGAATTTGTTTTAGTGTCACATCATCACGAAAATAGAGAACTCCATATTGCTGCCATCACATACCTTCTTCGCATGTTGTCCATGCAATTTTGTCTAATTGTTGCCCATTTGCTAAAACATGTTTTATGCAAAGAGATATTTTTCTACTCATATCCAGTCACAAACCATTATTTAATATATTTATTTTAATTTACCATCATAGCACCAAGTGTAAGGAATAGGTTCCCACCAGGGGTGCCAGCCTGCCTTAGGGGAAATTCTTGCTAATTTTGTGTTGTGGGCTGATTCTATGTTGTTTTCTAATAATTTCATTGAATAGTTTAGTATCTAGTTCACTGCAAAATATGTCATCATTCCTGTTTTTTTGTACAGATTAGGCCTATATATATTTTATGAGGCTATGAATTTCAAAACATTCTTGATGGCTAACAATGAAGAAAAAGTTAATTTGCATGAGCTGCTGACATGGTGTCTCTGCAATCCTTAGAAGTCAACAGACACAAAATTAGGCCTACAGAAAAACAGTATGCAGACCTTTTAAGTTTCACGTATCTCGCGGGAGTCTCACGCATTTCACTTCGACTTTACGCCCTCAAGCGAAGCCTATATATTCTCACGCATTCCAGAATTTCATCAAATTATATTTTCCTTAATGTACAACCACGACTATCGGCGCTAACGATCCTGTTGCGATCGTTAGTGTTCAACGCCGCTTCTGCAGAAACTGAAAACTAAATGAGATATTAAAGTGGCACTTGTTTCAATATATTCACTGTAATATTCCTTAAAGGTGTGTGACCTCATGACATCTTGGGATGAGTATACATGACTAAACCCTACTCACTTGCACATTGAATCAGATCGTGAGGCTGTTGGACCGAAGTTCTGACCTATATATTCCATCTCCCCCTCTGCTGTTGCTACCTGAAGATTGGAATAATTTTGATTGGTTAATTTGTACTACACATTATTTTGCTTACATTCTTTTCAAGACTCTGTAAAAACTCTACTTTATAGTTATAAGTTTTTTAGCTTACCAAACACTGTTTATTTCTCTTGCGTGGATCTTTAGTTTCTGAACTTCTATATCGAGTAAATGTTGGTGGTTTACTTGGAGAACCATCTTCTGTGACTTTTAATTTAGCATGTGAAAATTGTGCTGTGAATTAAAAGAATATAACTTGTAAATATTTCATGACCTGGACATTTTGTAACCTAGACATTCCAGGCCTAAATGAGGCACCGGCAGTTAAATTGCTGGCGAGTCAGAGTATCAAAAGTGTCCTAGTTACGTATAATGTCTACATCTACATGTAGATATTAGTTTAAAGCCAAACTCTGGGTTAGATTAGATTGGATTTATTTGGCGTAAACACCAAGGATAACTTCTATATCGAGTAAATGTTGGCGGTTTACCTGGAGCAGAGTGGAATGTATCGAAAAAGTGCAATAGCATTTTTTACTACAATGAAATGAATGGTTTCGACTTGGCTGCATTGCTTACAAGAGGAATAGGCACTCTGGACCTGTGCATGTTCGACTACCCATCATAGTGTAAACATTTTGTGTTTTTTAAAGAATAAGTGTTTGGCGACAAAATAATCGGCTGCTTTCCCAAGGGAGTCCTGTGTCCTTCCTCATTATGCCCCTGGATGCACATTTATACGATACGATGAACTTTATTGCAATTTTTATCATTATGAAAATACAAATAAAATTGTAGTTTAACGAGTGGAAGCATGTAGTGAAAAAGGACAAAGACATTCGCAACATTACAATAAAAAACAAATATACATTAGCAAAGGTAGGATTGCAACTCTAAAGTACACTTTTGCTGAAATTAAATTTTAATTTTATATTGTCACAGTTGGCAACATCCAAAGAGATAAGATTAAATGACTTTAAAAATTATATAAAATAAATATAATTTCTTAGATTTTTATTTTTTATTTTTTGTCGATTCCTAATATATAACTATGCCATATGTTAATTTTATCCATGTAGCTTTTGTATTTTTAGCACAACAAAAATAAAGATAACCAGTAATACTGATTTCCCATGCATTGCCATACTGGAATGAATCTTTTGCCTACCAATAGAGTGCGCCGCCAGTGTTTCAGCCAGGCCAATGTAAACATTGAAAATGGTCTACAGATATTATAGTAGGCCTATCAAATATCAATATTATGGCAGTGGTAAGGAATACATACAGTACTACTACTGTAAGGTATCTCAGTAATGGTGAGTATATTCTTACCAACCTCAACCTTCTGTATCATTACTACTAACGGATTTCAGTGAACCTTCCCCCTAGCAAACTTTCCCCTTGCAATCTTGCCCCCTACAAATTCACCCCTTAACAAACTCACCCCCTAACAAACTTTCCCCCTACAAACTCGCCCCTTACAAACTCGCCCTCTGACAAACTCGCCCCCAGACTATACAAAATTTCCCTTACAAACTTACCCCTTTCAAACTTGGCCCGAACAAACTTCCCCCTAACAAATGACTTACAGTACTAAAGGTAGTTCTGTAGAATTAAGTGCCATGTGGAAACACTAATGATGATAAACTTTTTTTTATATTGTTTCTGTTGTTAACCGTATATAATGACGAAAATAAATAAAATGTAATAAAAATTTATTCCATCTTATATTATGAGAATAAATTTATATTCACTATTATATAATTTACTGAGAGAAACAATATAAAAAAATCTGTTTACCCACATCGCACTTCTACAGAACTAGAGTAATGTATTTGTATTTGATGTTTGTTATATTGTTTCTGTTGTTAAATTATAATATAATGACTATTTTATGAAAACAAACTAAACGTCATAAAAATTTATTCCATCTTTATTATATAATTTATTTTTCCAGATCTGCAGGATTCCTGCTGAACTACTGTAGTACCGTAAAGTCATTTGTTAGGTGGCGAGTTTGATAGGGTGTGAGTTTGCAGAGGGCAACTGTGTATAGTCAGGGGGAGAGTTTGTATTAGGGGTGAGTTTGTTAACAGGGGGGAGGCAACATTGCTAGGGGGCGAGTTGACTGGTTCCCTTACAAAACAGCATACGGTACCATTACAGTAATGCTAGTTACGTAGACTAACTAGGCTCAGTAGTGCTATTTAACCTAGATACTAGCCTAGCCTAAATATTAAGAAGTAAAGGAAACAAATATATTTACGTGACCATAACAAATCAGTAAACGATATATCTATGTGAAAATAAATAACGCATGTGCAGTCATACTTCAATAAACTTACATCGTTCACTCGATCGAAATTAGCGTCGGCCCAAGCCGCGGAGCCCAAGCTTCCAAAGCTTACAACGGCACTGATTTCATTATGATTTTGTTTTTATTAAACATAATTTAATTGCCTACAATAGTATGTAGCAATCATTAAAATAAATTAAATCATTGTGTTAGCATTTCAAATAAAAGTGATATTATCAGCTGGAAATATTTGTGTTCTGGTCATTTTAATCACGTCATATGTTGAATGAACACACTTTAAAAAGTACAATACTAGGCCTACACTAAAACATGAAGGTTCCCTGCTAAAACTAGCACTCAATTACCTCAGAATCAAACTGATATTCTTCTAGACTTAAGCCTGTATTAGAAAGTATAATACATACTCCAAGTATTGAAATACACGCCATCGTGTTGGGATTCAATATTTCGACATTAATTATGTCATCATTCCTGATGATGACATAATTAATGTCGAAATATTGAATCCCAACACGATGGCGTGTATTTCAATACTAAGCCTGTATTGTTGTACGATAGTCAATCATCACAAATTAAATAACATTTTAATGTTTTCATTCAAATTCATTAAAGTATGACCGTGCATGCGTTATATATTTCACTTAGCTTAGATATATTGTTTCCTGATTTGTTTATGGCGACGTAAAATCCACTTCCAAAAATAAAATCCAGCGTAAACTAAGGCCTGGTCGGCAAACAAAAATTTCCCTAACCTAGGCTGGGAGCCCGAGGTGAGTCCCGTACCATACTAGGAGTCTAGGCCATCTATTCATTCTTAGACCTAGGCTAGGCCAGCCCTTTCGGCACTAGGCTGCGCCTCTAAGCTAGCCTAGGCCTAACAATATCCTAGGGTGCTGGCCTCTGACTTTTTCTTGGTTGCAGGACCTGCTACTCTACTACTGCTAGCCTGTAGGACTAGGCCCCCCTAGGCTAGGCCAATATGATGAAGGACGAGGCAACACCTGTCTTTAAAACTATGAACATCATTCATTTCCTACAAAATGAAATATTGTACTGTACTTTCATACCAAGTGGAATCGTTCTCCACGGCTCACTCATGGGCGCTGCCATTTTGACGTCAAAACAAACAGCGCCACCAACCTTGCTAAACATTCCACAAAAGAGCGGAGCCAGTCTGGATGTTCTTTCTTTTATTTGATAAATATCTATTTCGGACAATATTTACAACTCGACATAACTTGGCATAGTGCATTTTTGTGTATATTCCCTGCATATTTGGAGACCATCTTACCAGCATGGTATAGTTGCATAAAATTTGCAAACAGACTTTTGTTCTTGTTGATCCCTTTGCTCAGCAGGTCGCAGGTCCCTGGTTAAAGTTGTAATCCAGGGGCGTTTTGTTTGAAGTTGGAAAATCCCACACGCCACACGCTGTTCTCTGCCATCCCACAGCAGTACAGAAAGATCGAATTGGGCCTAGCCAATGGAGGCTTTAGTACCGTTGTCCAGTGCCATTTCTTAACTATTACAACAAGGGCCGAGGCTACGAAGACAGGCATAAACGAGAGGCAGGTAATTATTTCAACTCTCCTGTTTTTCATGGTCTGGGAAAGTGGCGGTCGGTCAGAAACTTTTGCTGGAAGTGGAATTGACCAATAGCAATACCGACCTGGCATTAATATTGGCATTGTTAACTGGCTAATCAAAAGCAGAGGCGGATAAAGAGTGGGGTTCAAAATGTTTCCAAATAAACCCAAAATGAAACGGGTTAGGGGTCAGGGGTCCTCCCCTGGAAAATTTTGATTCCTAAATCATAAATGGCCGGAAATGAGCTTTCCCCACTTCTGAGGAGTCGTTAATTGACCTTTATGTTCTTCAAAATTCAAGGTTTTCTCCTCTTGAAAAAGGTCAGATAATTTAATTATATCTCATTCTTTAAGCCTATAGGCCTATACAGAGAAAAATAAATCAAAAACATAAGGAATATATTATTATATTCCAACAATACGGAGTAGTTGGATGCGTAATATTTCTTCCATCGGTCGATGAAACGAAAGGCCTGAAGAACGCTTTTGTATATAATTTATTATACGACGTCAAATAAAAACCAGTGTGTATGATTTTATTTATTGAATGCTAGTTGGGTTGGGCTTGGTTCACATGAGAGCCCTAGTATCCAGATCAGGAGCTAACTGTTAGCGCTAACCGATCGGGCGTTCTCACGACTAGTCTTTGAAGAACATTTTGGTGGAAAAACTTTTTGAATACGATGCCCCGTTATGGAATTATGATTTTTTAAACATTTCTGTTGGTTATGCACCGCTGATTTGCAATGTTTGTCATCACTTCAAGGTGTCTACCGATTCGTGAAAAAGGCATATTCAGGAAGCATGGGTGGCGGAGGGGTGGGGGGTGTAAAAGACCCCCCCGTCGGGGGAAAAAACCACAGTTCAGCTGGGAAATGGAAAAAAGTATTTCTCTATATTAGTAGGTAGAATCAATTACCTGTACATAAGGATTTTGAGCAATGACCACACCCACTTTTTTTGTGAGGGTTTTCCCTATGAATCCACCACTGATCTGGTAATGAGCTTTCAACATTAAATTTATTTTGCTGCACATTTTGATAAACATTGGCAATGACTTCCGTGCTCAAGACGATTGATAATAAAGCAGTAAAAACCCAGTGGGGGTCGGGTGGGGGGGGGCCGAAGCCCCATGTAACCTTGCACAATCTTGGCATTTTCACTACTAATTTTATTGATCTCGGACACTAAATTAAGTCAAATGTATATGTACTGTATGTAAACTTAATAAAACCAAAAAGTTATGCTCATTTAAATTTGATCAAGTACAGACTGTAAACTAAAGATAAATGATGCTTTGTACCCGGCAGTTGCTTAGTGTAAAAGACTCTGGTCTTTTTGAGGATGGATAATCGTATTCAGTCGCAGGGCCATAAATTAACATATTTTCAGGGGGCTACGTTCCCTGGACTACTTTTGAAAGCGACTTTTTTAGCCACGCCCGATCACGCCACTTTTTTCTCGTTGGGGACATCCTTGGACACCTGTTGAGGAAATCCTGGGGCCGTTACTGCTTTTATTCATTAGCACATGTGGAAAACAGGTAAATAAACAAGCCCTGCGTGGTGCATTACTGGGTAATGAAAGCATACCGATGGCAGTGCGCGTAAAGCACGTCGTTTGTTTACTATTACAACGAGTGTAATGGGCTTGCACTATCTATAACCTTACAATTTGCTACCCTAAACACTACAGACGCAACGAATGGCAAATTATGTATTTGTTGCATATGACTGTATATGCCATTGCAAATTATCATTTATTATTTCATTTATTCATTTATTAGTGTAAAATCTTGATCCATGAGTAACCTTGAAATCAGTGAGTGTTTGTTCATCCGTAGTAACACGGACAAATGATAAATTATCCGTGAGTCTCATGGTCCATCAACTACGTGTATGGCATGTGATGGTTCAATCTGTAAAGTAGATAGGCCATGGTGCAGGTCATGCATCTCATGATGCTGGTGATATAGATTGTTATTTTGATGAAAAGTTGTCAGTAAAGGTATCAAAAAAACTTAACAAGAACAGATTCAAGAGGCATGGGCGTAGATTTTTTCACCATTAACAAATAAATCAGATTTTTCGTGCTTGTCATGGTCTCAGATATGAGTGATTTTAGGAATAGTCTTGCATTTTCGATTTTGTAAATTTAGGCCTGTAGTAGGCCCTACCTAGGCCTTGTACTGTATTTAAATTCAGAAAGTTAGTAGGGCCTGGTCATAAATCAAAAAAATGGTTGATTGCTGATTCCACCCCTCCCCCATGTAAGCGTCTATTTTCCATTCACCTCAACCTCCATCACTCTATCACTGTTTTTTTATTTATTTAAACTTTTTTATTTATTTCTCTTCTGCTCTATGCATATGTCAGGGGCATGAGGTTGAGAAATGATGTTTGGAGGAAGATGAGAAGAGAAAATGAGAGGCATCAGATGGAATTAGTGGGGCATTTATTGTAGGGCCTACATTGTAGCCTTTTTCTTAATATATGAAAAATCCTTTAAAACATGGCATTCTAATTCCAATTAGCAATATTATGTTTGTGGCAAAGGTTTGTCATTAATACTGTAGATACTTATTTTTTTTTTTTTATATTTTATTATCAGACCTACAATTTGACACACCCCCTACTGTGGTCCGCTGTCAATCCTCTCAAGTCGGCTGGGCCTAACATCATAGGCATCATGTGGCAAGCCCATCAATTAGGCGAGTTTGCAAGCAGGCCAGACCGCTTCCTGCCCGCTGGCCAGAATTTGACTCACACACACTACTCTGGCCTGCTGATCCAATCGAGTCGGTTTGTTTGGCCTAGCCAAACAAGACTCGAGTTGGCTCTGTCTGCTGCTTCCAGAAATATGTGAAACATTTTAAAATCTGCATCTTCCGATTAGCACCAAATTTGAGGAGGACCGTGATATATGTAACATTGTCTATATGAAAAATTTGAAGTAATTGTCCAGTTTTTGAGTGATGCGCCAGGAAAGACATACAAACAGAACACATTATTGCAAAACCCTTCACCTCTCCTTCCTCTCCTTCAGAGAGGCGACGGTAATAAATAAGATGTCTTTAACTCTTATATTAATGATGTTAAAGAAATGCTCAAGATACTTGAAAATAAACAGTGAAAAAAGATTTGGAAAAAAGTAGACATTTTTCAAAATTATTAAATTATTGAAATGAATAAAGTTTCAAACCAATACATTGGCATCATTCAGAAACTGTTAATTTGGAAAATTTATTTTTGCTTAGGTCTTCGATGAATAAAGAACAGTTAATGATTAATAAATATTAGTTTTTAAACAAACCCGAAGGGCCTATATACAATAATATAGTAGTATTAGAAAGTGTTTAGTCTGTATGTCAACTAAAAAAATAATATCAAGTGTGTAAAAGTTTCAGGATGATTTGTGTCTTCCCCACCCCCATGCACACATATTCCATTACTTTGGCAAAGTCAAGAATAACAAGAATGCTGGAGAAAGTGAACATCTATTGGTTTGATCAGAAAACATTGATTGGTCTGTTAGTTTGACCTTCTGTTGACCTTTTTGCTGCCAAACAAGTCATGCATTTAGTAGCACTAAGTACCTTTGCGTACGTCCTTACAAAACATAAACCTTCTTTTTCAGGTTGAACGATGGCAGCCAAAGAAGAAAATATACGAAAGAAAAATTATCACCTCGAAAATCTAAAGTGTTCATCATGTTCTCATACATTGACTTTTCCAAAGACATTGTCTTGTGGTCATACACTATGCTCCAGATGTATTCCTGATTCCTTTGAAGATAATGATGGTGTTGTGGTATGCAAAGTTTGTGATGAACCAACAGAGAGACAGAACCTTAATTGTGAACAATACATAACTAGGCTATTAGAGGTAGTAAGAAAGGTTGGGAAAGCTGCCAGCGCACAATGTTACACCTGTGAGGGCCAGGTTGCTGCTGCATTTTCATGTCAAGAATGTGAACAGTTTTACTGTGAAGAGTGCTTGCATGTTCATAACAGAATACCTATATCTAATAACCATAGTTCATCCTCTTTAGATGATTTTTTCTCTGAAGATCAGTTTGATGCCATGAAGTTCCAAATTCGGAGGTGTCCAACACATGATCACCCACTCGAGTTTTATTGTATGGCATGCGATGTTTCAATTTGTAAGTCATGCAATGATCACAAATGTCATGATGTTAATGATATCGATCGTTCTTTTGATGAAAAGTTGTTAGTATTTGAAGGTATCAAAGAAACTTCACAAGAACAGATTCAAGAATTAGAAGGAGCTTGTGAATGCATTCATGATGTCAAAGCAGATTTACAGTTGAATAAAGAAAGTAGTCTAGAAGAAATCTCTGATTATGGCAAGTCCATTGAAAGAGCTGTAAAAGATAGGATGCAAAGCCACAGAAATGAGGTGCATACAAAATATCGTGAAAAGATGAAGTTCATTGCAATGCAAAAGAACGATATTTTAATGATGAAGGAAAATCTTTGTAAAACAAGTCATATTATGATGGAGTTGATAGGATTCAAAAATCCAGCTTTGGTAATGTCTACCGGTAGGCGAATCATGCAGACATTGAGTACACAAAATACTATCAGTGAAATAGATCTTGAACCAGTTATAAACTATCATATGACTATTTCAGATGCAATCAAAGATCTTATTGACAGAATTCAAGTCATTCCTGGCATATATCTGAATGGGTCTGTTGCACAGTATTGTAGACTCAACCCCACTACTGATGTCATTACGTGTGGCCACATTGCAAGATTTCATTTGCTGACAAACAATATCGATGGTAATCCCGTAATGATAGGAGGTGCGGATGTCAGAGCAATTTTTAGGCACCATACAGGAGAACCTGAAATAGAAGCAAATGTTTTTGATAAGCACGATGGCTCATATGAGATTACAGCTCTTTGTCACAGTGCTGGTAAATACTCAGTTGATGCATACGTATTTGATCGACCAATCCCTGACAGTCTTCAATTTACAGCTGTACAGTGGGTAATTTCTGAACAAGTCTATTCCATCCATAAGGGTCAAAAACTCCAAGTGCAACTCCAAGCTATGGACGATGTTGGCAACATTATTGATAACACACTGGAGGATATATCTGCAGATATAATCTCACCAACTGATGAAATTAAAAAGCTTGATGTCATCTATGATGCTGGCATATGTAAGGTGGAGCTGACCACACTGCTCAATGCAAAGGGTAACTGGAAAATTAATTTTTACGATCCTAATGAAGTTACTAAAGTTGATGTCCATGTGTTTGAATGGAATGTTGATGTTGTTAATGTCATCAAAAAGCAACATCAACAATTTGAGATAAACTTGATAGCATCAAGTGGGACAGCAGATATAAAGCCAACAAAAGAACCAAAGATGTTAGTTTCATTGGTAGATCCTGAAGGTACTTCCAAATCAGTTCGTGCAGTGATGATTGATGAAAGAATTTTATATCGTGTCACATTAGAATGTGATAGATTGGGCATGTGGTTAATAAATGCCACTGTATTTGACTGTCCTCTTCAACAAGTCAATATTAACGTAATTGAGTGGATTGTTGATGCTGACATGTCCCATTTGGCATGTGGAGATCATTTTGTGTTCAAACTCTGGGCATGTGATGTACATGAAAATGTAGTAGAAAATAGTAACGCTATTGTCAAATCACAAGCTAGAAGTCCTTTGGGTGAAGTTGTTGACCTCTCAGTGGAACTTATGGATAATGGTGTCTACATTATCGAAGGTAATCTAGATATTGTAGGTCAGTGGTCTTTGGAAGTTAATGTTGATGATGAGGATTTGATACCAATTGAGACTGTGGTATTTCAGTGGAATTTAGATGCAGATGTTGTTGTCCTTTCAGTTGGTGAGATATTCCATGCAAAATTGATTGCAGTCGACTCTAATCAACAGACTGTGAGTGAAGCCAGAGTAAATATAGATGCATTTCTGGACAGTGTTACAGGGCGGCATGCATTTGATGTCCTGGACAATGCAGATGGCTCATATACAATTACTGGACAGTGTTTTGAGGTTGGAGTCTGGAAGCTACAGATCCTTCTCAATGAAGATTTGTATACTATGCTTGACCTCCAGGTCGTTGATTGGACTGTTGATGCTGATAGCACGACCATGTCTGTTGGTCAGACATTTAGCATTACGTTAAGTTCAGTAGATGAAAATGGGGAAAGAGTGACCAATGGCCGTGGTGACATAACAACGTACCTGCGAAATCCAAACCAGAAGTATAGAAAGACAGATATTACCAATTTAGACAATGGATCATATGAAATTAGCGGAATGTGCAACATCAGTGGTATGTGGGTTCTTGGAATTCGTGTTTATGGTGAACCACCATCTGACTTTGAGGTATCAATTGAGGTTGTCAAAGAAGGATATGTGATGTCAGTAGATACTCGCAAATTATGGCTGGACAAGATGTCAGGTGATATTGCATGTTTGGTATGGTACACAGATAACATTCTATTGGTCAGCAACAACACAAATGAAATAATCATGATTACTAAGATTGGGGATTTTGTATCAAGACTATGTCTAGATGGTAACCGAAAAATAGGCTGCATATGTCCTTGTTACGATGGGAGGATAGTTCTGCTAGACCAGGGCAAAAAAGAAGTACTTGTCCTTCCTAGATTTGGTGAAGATATTTCCTGCACATTTAGCAATGACATGCTAAAATCGCCTTTCAGTGCCACTGTTGACAAAAATTACATTTTTGTTGTTGATAATTCCAAACACTGTGTGATGAAGTTTAGTTTTTCTGGGCAACTGATCAAGAGCATAGGTCTAGAGAAAAACAGATATGGGCAGTTGAAGCGGCCATGGTTTGCTGTAACCAGTACTGATGGCAACCTGTTAGTCTCAGACAATGGCAACAATTGCATCCAGATGTACAATATTGATGGTGTGTTTGTCAAGACCCTGGTGGGATCCGGTAGGAATGATGGATCGATCGTTTTGCCTCGTGGCTTGTCGGTTGGCCATAATGGGAATGTATTTGTTGCTAGTGATCATAAGTTGCAACTGTTTGATGGAGATGGCAACTTCATCAGCAGTATCCTAGAAAACCCAACTGTGAATCCACATGGAATTGCAGTGGTATCGCGTGTACCGAGACAGATTGCGATTACACAATCAGACAGTAGCAGTTTTGAATTGTATAACTATTAAATAGCTTGTGCCCTTTAGTGTTCCTCCTGCACCAGCTGATAATCCTCCACCTGTGACTGGCTCCTGTAGTGCAGTGCAAATCCCAATATTTGGGATGTATTTTACACATAAGTGTAGCAATACTGTGCAAAGACTATACGTACAGTATGTATATAAAGCTCTATGTTCACACTAGCAAATTTTATGTGACACATTTGTGTGATGTGTCCATATATGGGAATGATGATGTCATATTACACCCAGTTATGGGCTTATCACATTTTCTAGTTGCATAAAATGTGATAGTGTTAGCAGAGGTTTAGTTGACATTTTAATAATACCCTAATTATCATAGTTTTTGTAAATTATTTTAGTTTTTGAAATGCTTGTGATAGAGCCACATGCTCTGAGTTAGCCTTCACATGAAGCCTCCTATTGGTCTATTTCATTTGTTTGTTTTTATTATTATTTTTTTTTTTGTAGAGTTTTTGTAGTTGATTAGAAATTTGATAGTATGGTATCCACACACAATTTAGCAACTAGCTGATTAATTGATCTGAAATCTGGTAATATACAGGAATTATGATAGACCTATCACTTGATTTTTCCATCATTTTGTACATGATAGTGCTTAACTATGAAATGTTTTATGATTTATCAGTGAATGTGCAAAAGTTAAATACAACTAGGTACACGCACAATTTAGCAGCAAGCACAGAAACGAATTTGAGACCATTTTTTATAAATTGTTAAGGCAGTGAGTAAGGGTGTACTGTATTTATTTTTTTTTTAAATTGTTTGTATTGTTCTTGGGGGTGTATTGTTGCATACCCCCTCCACCCCACATACAAGTCAGAGGCTCCCCAGACACCCTCCTACCAGAAATTTGCTGAGCAAAAAAAATTACATACTGTACTAAAAAGTTACCAGCTTACTCTCCCTCTCTTAATTCAAGTCCCTCTCTAAACTCTGCACCCCTCCCATCAGCACCTCCATGTCAATGCTGTACTTCTAAATACAGGACGTTTAGTAAGTCTCTTGTAAATAATGTTTAAAGAAGAATTGAAGACTTTTTTTTTGTCAAATTTGGATTGAATTTCAAAGTATTTGTTTTTTGGAAAATAAAAGTTACAAGGAATAACGAAATGAGAATTCTTCAATCATTGATTAACAAATGTACAGACATATAACTTGTTTATACAGTATAGCAATAACTAAACAATAGCAGCTTAGTTATAATGCAAGAAAAACTTGGCTCTAGAAGTCGGTGGAGTATGAATAATAATTTTTTTTTTAGTCACCTTTATTTATCATTCATTAATAAAACTATAAACAGGATACAATATTGAATCACAAGACAGGAACAACACAAACAAAAACACATCAAGGAACAATTTGAAAGCAATTGACAATTAGCCAGTAAAACACCTGTTCGTGCTATGGTACCATGAATGTTTCAATATGCCAGTTACGTCTTTTAAATGTGTGCCATTCTCGATTCAGTTTCGCACCAAACATTTTTTCCTGCCATGCCGCTTTCAATATGTGGCACAACAAATACCAAACATGCTTTGATTCTCTATGTCTGATTGCGTGTCATCAGACACAATTTCTGTATTTCCCCTTTGTGGTAGCATTAATTTTAGCATTTCATAATTTGTAATAAGCGTGGAAAGCCTTCGAAATAGTTATCAAGTGCACTCCATACTGTATCTTTAACATTTTGAGGAATAAACACACACTTTTTATTTCACTAATATTAACGGTTAGTATAGGATACCATACTAGCGTTATTACACGTGACACTGCCAATATTACCGTATTTATTCGAATCAACTCCCGGGGGAGTTTTATTTTTGTCGAGAAGGGTTTGTGAGGGGGAGTTAATAGGTGTATTCAAGAGAGGCGTTTATTATTATTTGTTATGTTAAAAAAAGATACCGGTACTTACCTATACCTAAATTAACTTCTCTCAATTACACTGTAAATGTGGAACACATATTTACCTACAAAATGTTTATTGCATGATCATAAAGACACACTGATTCCAAACCGGTTAGAAAATGTAAATTTGCTAAATTAGAACGTTAATGGGACGTTTTGAGAATGATGCTGCTTCTATTAGTCTTGTTTACGACAGAGGGACTTGAGCTCTTTCCCCTTGCCCCCTCCCCGCTGGCGCCGGCACTGGATGCACAGCGAAAGATTGAAACCCCGACCTCGAGAGGTTGGAAAACCAAACCGTTTCCGCTGCGTCAAAACTACTCAGCGTTTATTCGAGAGGCGAAATGGCACGTTTATTTAAAACTGAGCCGTCTATTCGAGTATATACGGTAGGTAAAACAAAGCACAGTATCATTGCAGCAATAGCAGCGTTTCCCGTTTATTTTCTGTTGACAGGCTATAATATACCAACAACAGTTGCTCAACTGACACCAAGAACATGTGAGTATAGGCGTATTTATGGTCTTAAAAAAGCAAAAGTTATTTTGTTGAATATATATATATATATATATATATTCAACATAATGTATAGAGAAATTGTGTACTCCTTATATGGATAAAAAACATTTAATTAAAGTCTAATCTAAATCATCCTAACAATGAGCCACAGACGATGACCGTCATAGGCCTACTTGAAAAAGATATGAATAAAGAATAAATGAACAATAAAAGAATACGCCTAATATTAACCTAATGACAATAGACTTAAATAATAATATTGATAATAATATTGATATTGGTAATGTAAATGATGAAGAAGATAAACTAATGACCGAAAACATTAGTCCGTGGGAAATGCCAAGGTCAACCACTAGTCCTGCTGATGACCTCCATACTGCTTCCTACGCCGTTCTTGACTTCTGGTATCGTAGTAAGAACATTAATGATAGATGAACTTTTAAGTCTTAAAACTCCTCACCTGATCTTGATGATGTTGGTGTCCGACCACATCAATAAAACCGACCACATCACTAAAACCGAGTTTGCCGAATGCCTTTTACCGACCTAGAAATATGAAAACCCAGTTCGTGGGTAGAAGTTCGAAGAGTTGCAGCCGCATTGACCTTGAAGTTACATGAAGCGGAAAATGCAAATCTGAATTCTTATTAATTTGTTTATTTTGGGAATTTCCCAGATTATAGGACTATTCGCGGTTTGGTAATTGGAGGGTGTTTTGACTCATACGCCGTTAAAGAACAGCTAGGGATTCTATCAAACCAACAGTGACAGGACAAATAATTTCGGTTGCATTCAAATCAAAAGTAAGGCCTGAAATAATAATCAAGCATATACAGTAAATTATTTATAGTTATTTATTTTAATATAATAATATGGTGGTAGGCCCCAACTGGTAGGCCTCTATCATAGACGACATGACGCATGTGCAAAGCTTCAAATTGACGTAATCACGTCGTAGCCCACATAGTCAACGTGCAACTCCCTAATTTTACAGGATTGGATGTCGGTGTGACAGTGCTTGGCCCGAATATTGGTAAAGCATGCTTAAATAAAAACGGTCGAATAGTACAGTGGTGGCGCCAGGATTTTCCCGACGATATGGGAGGTGATGTTCACAAAAGAGATTGTTCCTGCCCAGAGCGATGAAAATAAAATAGGCATGTTTAGCTGTTGTAACCTTACTATAAAACAAAAATGATGTTTTTTGTGCGAAAGCAAAGCATAATATGATCAAACCATGATTCACGACAGTGGCGTAACGTACGTGTACTCATGGGGTGGGAGTTACCAATATCCAATACTGTAATACAAATACTTGTCTGGTGTGCTTTCATACCGGAAATTCCCCAATTCCCCAGTTTATAAAGGACCACGGGCCCCTCCTAGTTCCTATGCCTACCCCTGCTGATTATGGTTTAGTACGTGACACACAGACAGTGGCGTCGAGATGGGGGGTCGGGGGTCGCTTTCCCAAATCTCCATAGCGCCCGAGCCCAAGCCAAGATGAGAACTTTGTTGTACGTCAGAACAAACTACATTATGGTTTTATGGGCGTCTTTCTCAGTCTTTCTGTATTTTTATTACTAGATGAATAATCTCCCAGTTGAATAGTCCTGGGGGACTATTCTTCTAGTAATAGTCCCCCAGGGCAATAGTCCACCCATTGCTCTCCCATTCCAAACCAGATGCAAAGTGGTATGTATATACGTGTATTATATATTATTATCGTTTATTCATCAGATTATTCTGATACATCTACATTGCAAAAAAATAATCACATAGAATCATATTCACGTATGTGGGTTTGGACAAATAGGGTCTTAGGAGGAGACTTAATTTGGGGAGCGGCCGAGTGGGGTCCCAAGTGAAGGGGGGGGGGGCATGTGAGGTGTTGCCCCGGGGCCCTTACTGGCTCTCGATGCCACTGCACACAGAAATAGAACTGATGATAACAATAAATGCAGTTTCTTCAACCCTCATTCAAAATGTCGTTTTATAAGTCAATTGGGA
The DNA here is from genome assembly GCF_011630105.1 of Anneissia japonica. Taxonomy (NCBI): domain Eukaryota; kingdom Metazoa; phylum Echinodermata; class Crinoidea; order Comatulida; family Comatulidae; genus Anneissia; species Anneissia japonica. Next base: position 254,474 of record NW_022696035.1, on the reverse strand, counting down.
GTGAAGATAATGCTGACATGCAAAAAAGGTCCCCAACTTTCTCGCCCCCGGGTCTCATGACTCGTCGTTCTGACACTGATTAATGGGATCTGCCATTTTGTGGTAGCTGGGTCAATCATGATATTTGCTTGAGATACTGTCTAGACGTTGGGGTTTTCAATGAGAAAAACGATTACAGCCCATTAAAATGATGATGATTGGTTTTGTCACTGTATAAGTGAAGTTATTTAAAAATTGAAAAATACTATACTATACTTTAATAGGAATGTATCTTGCTTAAGCTATCCCGTCTTAATTTATAATTCCCCTTTCCAAAGGCTAGTGGGGGAGGGGGAGGGGGCCAGTTACCCGGCGGGGAAAGTTCCCCTCGGTCGGGAAGAAAAAACAATTCGTCGGGAAAAGAAAACAGATGTATGTATTTTGTACATAGGCTATTAGTAGACTCTAAAATCGATTACAGGAAATAAACATTTGAAACCTATAAATTGTCATAGTTTTCGGGGACCTCGCCCCCGGAACACTTCAAAGAATTTTAAGCGACGCCGCCCGACCACGCCCACTATTCTCTTGTCGGGGACATCCTGGCGCCACCCCTGTTTTCCCTCAAAATATTTTGTATCGTCGTTATTGTTTTGTATTGTAAATGTTGGTTGAATAAATAAATAAAATGAACACAGACATACAGTCGAGTGGAGGGGTCAATCATGATATTTGCTTGAGATACTGTCTAGACGTTGGGGTTTTCAATGAGAAAAACGATTACAGCCCATTAAAATGATGATGATTGGTTTTGTCACTGTATAAGTGAAGTTATTTAAAAATTGAAAAATACTATACTATACTTTAATAGGAATGTATCTTGCTTAAGCTATCCCGTCTTAATTTATAATTCCCCTTTCCAAAGGCTAGTGGGGGAGGGGGAGGGGGCCAGTTACCCGGCGGGGAAAGTTCCCCTCGGTCGGGAAGAAAAAACAATTCGTCGGGAAAAGAAAACAGATGTATGTATTTTGTACATAGGCTATTAGTAGACTCTAAAATCGATTACAGGAAATAAACATTTGAAACCTATAAATTGTCATAGTTTTCGGGGACCTCGCCCCCGGAACACTTCAAAGAATTTTAAGCGACGCCGCCCGACCCCGCCCACTATTCTCTTGTCGGGGACATCCTGGCGCCACCCCTGTTTTCCCTCAAAATATTTTGTATCGTCGTTATTGTTTTGTATTGCAAATGTTGGTTGAATAAATAAATAAAATGAACCCAGACATGCAGTGGAGTGGAGGTCATTTGTCAGGCTAGGCCTACGTGGAAACATTACAATGTTCCGTTGTTGCAAATTGAATTTATGTCGTTTCCTGCTAGGCCTTTTACATTGACCTTGCAAGAGCATTCGGTTAGCAGAACAAAAAAACGTGGGAAAGTGTTATGATTTTTATTTATTGATCAAGAACGGGTGGTGGGGTGGGGGATAGGTGATAAACAGGCCCGTATCCAGGGGGTGGGGTGGTTTATGGTTCGGGAGAATCCCCTTTTCTAGCAACCCCCCCCCCCCAACCTCTTTAAATCGACCCAACTAATGCACTACAGACCCACAGAGACACAGACGTTTTCAAACATATCTGCTTTTATAGCATTATTTTTACCCATAACGCACAAAAATCCTCTTGCTTTGGGGGTTTCACCGACCCCACCAGGACTTGACTGTGGACTTCACGCCCAGAAACCCCCCCCCCCCCTGGAACAACCTGGCTACGGGCCTGATAAAGTCACGTAATTTGCAAAAGGTAGATGATCACAATGCTAAGCGCAAACAGTACCGTATATACTATGTGAGTTTATAATTAGTTACTGATATGACCCTAGTTAATCTTCAACATTTCATGATTTCAATTACAGTACAATTTTGTTTATATTGGGACCAGTAAAATTGTGCTCAGGCTCTGCATTTTTTTTGCCGATTTCAGGCTCAAAATATTCTTATTTTGTTCATACTTTACACACTTCTCAAAGACAGAAAAATTATTATTGTGTAGCATTATATTACTGTACTGCATTATAGAGGGTATTACATAGTCGCACCTACTGCATTAATGGAGTATATTTAATTTTGATATAACCTTTTTAAACATTAATATTTTACTGTAGGTGACTAGCCGGATTTGTTGTTTTTTTGTTTGTTTGTTTGTTTGTTTTTTTAAATATAAACCTCATTTGATATTTTACCCCAGCATCAATGTTTTTATTTTGTGCTTATATTTTATAGCAATTTCTGCCTCGGTGTTTTTATAGAAAAGTGTAGTTGAATTTATGTGAGCAATAATGACTTCAATCAAAACACTGTACAGTAATGCTAAAAATGTTCCGTATTTCCCTATAAAGGATAGGCCCTTGCATATTAACATTATAGCTAATATTACTCTTGCTGATAGTGATCTTGTAAGTAGTTTACAATTTAGACAGTTTTTGTAGGCCGCACTACTTAATTGTCTAGACATCAGACGCCAGTCAGTGTAGAGATCCATTGTTACAATCGCTTCAGTAAATAAATGTACTGTAATGGTAATTAAGTAGCGCATAATACGTGATCTGTATGCGCTGTACAGAAAACAAAACATGTTGTGTAAACACCAGGAATTATTAAAATATAGGTCTATATATACTTTGGATACACATCTAGATGTGTATAAGAGACAGCATGTGAGGTGTTGCCCCGGGGCCCTTACTGGCTCTCGACGCCACTGCACTGTGACAAGAAAAATATTTGAGACAATTACCATCAGTTTAGGTACGGTAACTTTAATTGAATGTATTTCCGATGAATTACGTTTTACAGTATATATATGTATATATTTATATCGGCCTATATAAATGCGTATATATGTGTATATATATGTATATGTATATATATTTAGGCCTATATATATGTGTGTGTATATATAGTGTATATATTTATATATATAGTGTGTATATATAGTGTATATGTATAGTGTATATATGTATATATATGTGTATATATATATGTCTATATATATGTGTATGTGTGTAGATGTGTTTTGAGAGGATAAAGTAAAAAATTGCAATAGACACATCATAAATGTGAACAAAGACCACAAAAGGGCTGTAAACTCGCATCACCATCGCATCGAGAAAAAGGGCCAAATGGACAGTATAACATGTAATATGAGCAAAATGTGATTATGTCATAAATATAAAGTATTACCTTTAATCTAACTATTTTTGAAGTTTGGGTTCAATATTTCAACTCTAAACCCTAAAATTTAGTAATTTTATGAAGGCCATTCTACGAGAAACGTATATAAATTCACCAACTTTTAAGCCGCCATACTTCGCTTCCAAACAACTTATTCACCTACACAAAATTCAGAAAAGATTTGGAAAACAATCCTCTTGCCCTCAAGCAGAGAAGCGGATCAGAAATGAAGTAGATTGCGGTTGAGTACATAAAACTAGTTGTGGTTATTGAAACTTTAAACAAATATTGACGCCAACAGAACATTCATCTGCACTATTTTCAGCGATGTGAAACTAAAACGTATTGATGAAATATATTTACACAACGTCATTCAAATCAACAAAATAAAAATAAGTTAAACAGCTTTAAAGAACCAAACAATAACGTGCGTGTCGACATTACAATTGCTTTAGAAATATATCTTCAAAAGTAATTTTCTAGAGCATAGCACCATGGTACGGACTATCTTTAATACTTTTGAAAACCACGGCACACTTTTAAAATTCACTGCACACTTTATGAACCCACGCCACACTTTCAAAATTTACGGCAACAACCCTTGAAATATCACGCCAAACTTTCAAAATCACAACTTCCGCCGTGGAAAGTACAACTTCCTCCGTGAGGTTCATGGCGGAAGTGACTGTCTCACGGCGGAAGTGATAGAATTTTAAATTCTTAAAAATTTTGGCCGTCAGTGGGAACATGGGAGTTGCTAAAATACAACCACTTCAGCCTGGGCTACATATGTCGGACTAGGAGACCTAGCCAATGCCCAGTCCAGCTACCCGGTCACACCGTAGCCTAGGCCTCATTCTCTTTCACGTTAAGCTAGGCCTATGCAGAATATGACCCTGACCTAGGCCCCTTCTCTCTATACTGAATTGTAGCCTACTGAATTATTAATTAATATTATTAATAAATAACTTTTATGCAATTACAATACAGACATGGGAAAAGTTAATATCATTAATTATTATTAACTTTCCATCACCCCTTTCTAGAATATAGGCCTATGCCATGGCAATTTTGTTTAAAAGCAATGAAACAAAATGATAAATCTTAATCTCAGCAATCACACATAAACATAAAATTCATAGACTGAGTATTTTATTGTAGTAGCCCGTGAAGTATCCTGATTAGGCCATTATTGTTTTTTTCTCCTATGATTACGGCCTCCCTACCCATAAAATAAGCCAAGCTATAGGCCTCTAATTACTTTAATGTTTACATAGACGATATTCCAGGGATCCTAATTTAAAATAAAAACTAAACAAAACAAAAACAAAAAACAGGGACATAGACTAGCTAACTTATTATTTTGTCTTACTGTCTGTACGGTACTGTATTTTGCTATGCCGTGTGATTACCAGCCCCCCCCCCCCACCTTTGTTTTTAAAACTAAAACAACCACTGCTTGGGTATTTACCCAAAGTCTTGGGTATTTTGATTTGGTCTTGGGTATTCCGTTCAAATCCTTGGGTATTTTATTTTTTCTGAGAAAATTAAATATTTTTGTCATAGAGGAAGAATTAAGAAGTAACAAAGTATATTTCAGTCTATTCAAGTAAGCAAAACTCAACGAAGTGCACATAACATTGTTAATTGACTGTTAATTGCTAATTGCATGGGTTCAGAATTGTTTATTTGTGATTTGCGTTGCCATTGACCTTATCTAATTAATGCATTACATAATAAAACTTGATCACTGATCTACTGATAACACGGGCCGACTGAGGGCGTATTTTCTATCCGTTTATATTTATTTATTTATTTGGATATACACTTTTGAAACAGTGGCACACTTCAAAAGAAGAAGGTGCATCCATGAAAACAAAAACATACTTAGACTAAAAATGATAAAACCAAATACAAAAAAATTACCAAGCATAAGAAAACTTACAGAACTAATAATTAAGGTTCTTCCCCTCCCTAACATAAATAATGTAATACAAAATGCACCATAACCCTATATTCAAAACAATTACAAATTACACAGCTAAAATTTAAAAACTACACACAAGTACACAATAAATTTCCCCTTCCCACACGTGCTTCCCCGCTTATTTGCGGTGAAAGGCCTATACAAACAATTACAATATAAAAATTGGTTTATAAATTGAGCTAAAAGGGAAACTATACATGCAAAAACACGTATTTTTCAAATTTTAATGCATTTCAGGAAGCTTGTGTAATTTTGGGCAATTTTTGCTGAATCTTGGGTAATTTCGACCCAGTCATTGGGTATATCAAAAATTGTGAGTGGTCACGCTGAAAACAACCACTTCAGCCGAGGGAGCGTGGCTACTTATGGTTACGACATGACAAGCATAATTTCAGCTGTACTATGTAGGGCCTATTAATTTATTCCTAATCTGCAAGACGAAGAGTGGGCCCTGGTAAACACGAAGTTCAGGCTTATGATCGTTTTTATTTTTGTACTGATTTTTAAAAAAAAAATTGCCATAGCTGTATTCAAGAAGAAAAGGGATGACGGAAAGCTAATAAATAATAATTCAATTAAATATTACCTTTCTCATAATTATGTCATTGTACTTTAATTGTATAAAAGTTATTTATTAAATAATAATTAATATTCAGTACAGGATTCTCCAGTAGCCAGGCCTAGAGAAGGTGCCTAGGCCAGGGTCTTACAACAGATTCTGCATAGTCCAAGCAATTTTTTTTTTTAAATCAGTCAAAAAATAAAAACTATCATAAGTCTAAACTTCATGTTTACCAGGGCCCGGACTCTTTGTCTTGAAGATTAGGAATAAATTATTACGTAGTACAGCTGAAATTATGCGTCGCCAGTTTGCCCTTTCATAATCATCATGCGTGAGTGTATTTATGTGTGATTGCTGAAGATAGGATTTATCATATTTATTGTTTCATTGCTTTTAAACAAAATTGCAATGGCTATATTAGGCCTACCATGCTAGAAGAAAGGGGTGAAGGAAAGTTAATAATAGTTAATGATATTAACTTTCCCTATGTCTGTATTGTAATGTACTGTAATTGCATAAAGTTATTTATTAGCCAGGCATAGAGAGAAGGGACCTAGGCCAGGGGTCATACTCTGCATAGGCCTATCTTAACGTGAAAGAGAATGAGGTGGCCTATACTACAGTGTGACCGGGTAGTTGGACTGGGCATTGGCTAGGTCTCCTAGTCTTATGTAGCCCAGGCTGAAGTGGTTGTGTTTAGCAACTCCCATGTTCCCACCGGCGGCCAAAAGTTTTAAGAATTTAAATTTCTCTCACTTCCGCCGTGAGACAATCACTTCGTCCGCCGTGAACCTCACGGCGGAAGTTGTACTTTCCACGGCGGAAGTTGTGATTTTGAAAGTTTGACGTGACATTTCAAAAGTTGTTGCCGTGAATTTTGAAAGTGTGTGCCGTGGGTTTATAAAGTGTGCAGTGAATTTTGAAAGTGTACCGTGGTTTTTAAAAGTGTGCAGTGAATTTTGAAAGTATGTCGTGACTTTTTGAATTGTGCCGTGTGGTTTCGAAAGTTGTTGCCGTGAATTTCGAAAATGTGGCCGTGACATTTCGAAAGTTGTTGCCGTGACACTTTATGGGCCACCGTAGATTTTTGCGTTATCGTGTATAGTGAAAAATCGATTAATCTAACGAATTTTCCACTGGGTGACTATCAGGTTAGCCGGTGACTTTTATTTATAGGCGGTTATGGTTGGTTTCTATCAGAGCACGGGTCACAAACCTATAGTAGAAGGAGTCAATTAGAAATTGTACAGCATTTAAATCAACTCCAAACTCCCTGTTTCGCTTTAATGTGTTATTGCAAAAAAGTGACATGCCTCTTCAAAGTTGACTATAACTATCACATACGGTAGCGTGGGACAGCAAAACGATTTATAACATGCCATGTTAAATTTGTATTGTAATTTGCGTGAAAAAAAAAATCACGCTTAGGCCTATGTGTTTTAACTATTGTAGGCCTATTAGGTATATGTATAACGTGTGCTGACGTATATTTACATATTTTAGAAGTATTCATTTTGAGTGATCCCAGGAAAGAATTTGTATTGGCTAGCATGAACAAGCTTTAAAATGTTAACACCGTGTTGAAAAGGGGAAGCCACAGCTCCCACAGCTCCCACAGCTCCCCCTCCCCAGAATACGTCCCTGATAGGCCTACGTATTTTTTTTCAATTAATCTAACCCCAAAAAGAAAAGGGGTCGGGGGACTCTAAAATTGATTAAAGAAGCCTTTGAAACGTCGGGCGTGCTCGAAATATTCGAAATAAAAAATTATCTTATGTCTATTATGTCAACGTATACGACTCTACTTTGTGCATTCGTACTCATTTTATATAATCAAGACATACGTGGAACCTACAAACATTATATGTATATGTATGTATATATATATGTATATGTATGTATATATATGTATGTATATGTATATATGTATGTATATGTATATATGTATGTATATGTATATATGTACTGTCAATAATTGATTGATTGATTGATTGATGCGCATTACAAGTATTCTATACAGTACTTATTTCGAAAATTGGCAAACTTGCATGAACCATTTGCATGGTACAATGTAAAATAATATTATTTGGTATACAATCCTTCAGAAAAATAGGTTTTTCTGTTTTCATTTTTTTCAGAAAGTTCGTGCGTCTAGTTGCTAAAACAAGAAATCTATGCTGTAATAACAATGGATAGAAACAAAAGTCGACTGACATGCCCAACATGTAACGATGTATTCAAAAACCCAAGAACTTTAAGTTGTGGACACACGTTTTGCTCAAGATGTATTTCAAATTCACCAGAATACCATGATGAAATGGATGTCTGCACCATATGTGATAGACATACAAGCCCTGAACATTTGGAGTGTGCACCATACGTACGACACCTTTTGAAAGTGTTTAAGACGCTCAAGCAGGCTGCAGATGGCCCAAGGTGTCCTTCTTGCACCAGCGAAGTAATTTCTACATCCCATTGTGTAGACTGTGATGAATTTTATTGTCAGGGATGTTTGAAGATTCACAACAAGATTCCTTCAACATGCAAACATACAACCTGTTCATTAAAGGAGTTGCTAACTAAAGATCAGTTTGCTGTTAAGGAAGCAGAAGTAATAAATTGCTCATCTCATGTTCTTCCGATTGAACTTTACTGCATCACATGTGAGCAATCGATGTGTAAGGCATGTACCGGCCATGATTTCCATGACGTTGAAGACATTAAGGCATCATTTCAACACTTAGTGAACCAGGCTGAGCAAGTAAAAGAACTGACAGAAGCAAACATCATAAAAGTGGACAAAGCCTTATCAGAGATTGAAGAAGTAGAACACTTTTTAGAAAAGAACAAAAAAACGTGTCTTGATAGTTTGGCTGACATTGAACCTATACTGTTGAGTGAGGTAAATCAAGTAATACAAAGTATTAAGAACCAACTAGAAGCAGAGTATGAGAGTAAGGTATCGCAAGCAGATACACAAGTTATGCATCTGTCTAAATCTGGAAAAAACCTGACCAAATCTTTAGAAATTATGGACCACTTGACTGAAGTTGACAACCCAGCGTTAGTTATGGATGCCTGCGCTAAGATTGTACGCACATTGCAGTCGGAGAATGACAAGGCAAATAGCCTTGAACCAGTCATTAACCAGCACATGAGAGTTTCATTAGCAGATGATAACTTGATTGACAATCTCCAGATAGTGCCTGACATTGTGTGCCTGAATGATTCGATTGCAAGAAAGTGTAAGCTCTATGCTGTCACTAGTGATATCATTACGTGTGGTCGTATGTCAAAATTTTATTTACAGACCAACGACATCGATGGAAATGCCGTAACAATAGGAGGCGCCGATGTCAGAGCTATTTTCAAACATCATACAGGGAAACAGGTAGAAGCAGATGTATTGGACAGGAATGATGGCTCATATGATATCATAGCTTCTTGTAATGATAATGGAAAATACTCAGTTAAAGTCTATGTATTTAATCTACAAATTCCTGACGTGCCCGAGATCACAGTGGTTCGCTGGGTAACACCCAAAAACGACTATGTCGTATCTAAGGGAGAACAATTCTATATAAATCTCCAAGCCACTGATGATTGTGGCATCATTTTTCCAAATGTTCAGGATAATTTTATCGCAGACCTGATCTCCCCGACTGATGATATCATCAATCTGAACGTCTTACGTGGTGATGGCTCATATGAGGTCAAAACTACACTGCTAGGTGAACCAGGTCACTGGAAGATTTCATTCCGAAATGAAATTGAGAATATTACTTGTGTTGATATCTACATGTTGGATTGGTGTTTTGACATAACAGATACAATTAAACAACTTGAGCAATGTTTTCAGATAACTGTCGTAGCAACCACTGCATCTCCTTTACGCGATCCAGAAAATGAACCAGCGATGGACATAGCATTGGAAAATCCAGACGGGCACGCAAACACACTACGCGCAGTAAAAATAGACAAAAGAACGTATCGATTAACTTTAAAGTGTGATAGTTTAGGGGAATGGCTCGTAAGGGCAAGTGTATTTAACTGGCCTCTTCAGAGAGTTCATATTAACATAATAGAGTGGACTGTTGATGCTCTGTCCTCCCTAACATGCGGAGAAGATTTTGATTTCAGGGTCCAGGCATCTGACGTACACGGAAATATAGTACATACTAACACAGCATTGAAATCACAGGTAATGAGTCCCACAGGTCAGGTTGTAGACCTCCAAGTGAAGCCATTAGACTGGGGTGTGTTCGTTATCAAAGGTAATTTCAATATCGTTGGTTTGTGGTCATTGAAAGTTATTGCTGATGAAATGGTAATTTCACCTATTCACAGTATCAATGTCTTCAAATGGAAGTTGGATGATGATTACATTGTCCTTACACGGGGTGAACCATTTCAGAGACAGCTAATAGCTATCGACTCTAATGGAGAGACAGTTGGTGAAGCTAAAGGAAACTTTACGGCTGTTTTAAACAGTAACAGTTTCGAGGATAATAAAGTTGATGTAATGAATACATCAAAGGGATTTTATTACGTCAAAGGGAAATGCTTTGAGGTCGGGATTTGGAAGTTACAAATTATGATTAATGCAGATACAATCATTGCGGCATTGGATATACATGTTATTGATTGGGCGGTTGACAAAGGTCTTATCAAATTGTCAGTTGGACAAACATTTAAGACTATAGTATCAGCAATTAATGCTGAAGGACACAAAATTGTGGTTGAAAAACAAGACGTTTGTGGAATTCTTCGAAATCCGAAAGATCAACAAAGGAAATCTGAAACTGTTAAACTCGATGACGGTTCTTACCTTGTGACTGGTGTGTGCAATGTTGCCGGTTTGTGGACCCTAGATATCGCCGTTAATGGGTACATAATCCGTGACATAGAAGTACTAATTGATGCTGTTAAAGAGGAAGCTATTAAACATATTGAGACAAAGTCGCTTTGGGGAAACAATAACCCAGGAAATCTCACCGGCTTAGCAAGCTATTCATGCGGCAGTGTTCTTCTTTGCAACAATTCTAATGAGATCCTTCAGATAACTACTACTGGTACATTCCTGACAAGGATTTTTCTCCAAGATGAACAACGCCAGATAAGTTGCATTTGTTCTTGTAAAGATGGCAGGATTGTCCTTTTAGACAAGGCAAAACGTGAAATACTTGTTCTTCCCCGATTTGGTCAAGGCATTTCCAGCACATTTGGTAGCACAGAATTAATATTGCCATTCAGTGTTACCGTCGACGAAAACACTAATCACATTTTTGTCGTTGATCATTTTAAAAGTTGTGTGTTCAAGTACAGTTTTTCTGGAGATTTAATAAAGATCATAGTCTCTGGTAAATCTGCTGGAGAATTAAAGCAACCAACGTTTGCAGTAATCAATATCGATGGAAACCTGTTGATTTCAGACAATGACAACTGTAGCATACAAATTTTTGACAATGATGGCGAATTTATTAGGTCATGGAAATACACAAAAAGTAAAGGATTCATGGTTATGCCACGGCGTCTTCTGATTCATCAAGATGGCAAAATGGTTATCACAGGTGATCATGACCTTCAGCTGCTGGACGAAAATGGTAGCCATATGAAGACAATTCATGAGAACATCAATAGATTGATGAACCCACATGGTATTGCACTAACTTCAGAAATGCCAAGGCAAGTGGCATTTTTCGGCTTGGGTTCTAGTAAACTGTTAGTGAAACATTACTAAATACGTTATTAAAAACGTGTCAATACGGTGTTCTGAAGTACCATTGTAGTTTGTAAAAGAACAGTCCGTAAAAAGTGCGATTATAATAGTCTAATGTACAATATGTCAATGAACGGCATTCCAGAATAATTAGGAGACAGTGTTTCTTTTGTTTCAATGATTATTCAAGTGCCTTCATGATAATTTAAAAAAAAAAGAAGAAAAACCGGAATAGTAATTTGTACGAACATTAAAATTATTTTGTTTAAAAGAAGAGTAAATTCAATGATTTAGTTGATTTGAGTTTTTTTATTTTTTTATTTTATGAGGCATATCAAAGTTTTAATTAATTGTAGAAGAGGGCAGTATAAGAGTTATAATACCTTGCGAATGACGTTTCAACAAAGTTAGGAATGACTACAGTAGTACGATTGTTATACTTTTCATCCAGGTTTTAATTGATTACCATAAGAAGACCAAATTGAATTCGTTCGTGTTATCAACACTGTAAGGCTCTGTTTACACTATCAAATTTTGTATGTCCATATTTTTTTTTTGTAATATGACGTCATGCCCATATATGGGCACATCACACAATGCTTCAACTTACTAGTGTTCCTATGATTCCTATTGATTTAATCAATCAAAGCTCAATGGTGATACTGTAAAACCTCTAATATAAATCCTGGGTCACTATTGTTAAGAATAAATTAGATATTAGACAATAATAACCCACCCATTTTTCTTGTGCCAACACCACATGTAACTATTTAAGTTACTCAAAACAAATCGCTGGTAGGCGTTATTTTTACATCGATTTATTGTTGAAGAAACAAAAGCCACATGTAAAGCAAAATGTTGATTTCATTGTCAATTTGTAATTCTGTATTTTTTAGGCAGTCAAATATTAACACCACTACATTAGCGTAATGGGTCATTATTAAAGATGAACATTATAAAGTGCTGATAAAGTCAATAGTAGAGTACTGGGTTTCTATTAGAAGTTTTACGGTATCAGTGTTAATTGTGTTATATTTCAACATAGTTTTAAGAAATGTACAGTATGAAGAACTTACAGTGTTTTATAATGATTTACGTTAGGCCTAATGTTCTCTCTGTCTTGCTACGTAGTTCTAGATATAAAAAATATTGAAGATGAACTTTTAAGATGGGTTGCAATTAAAGCATGTGTCAGCAATACATAACTGGGTTTCTACTTTACAGTATCAGCATGGACCTAGGGTACATGGTATCAGTAATAATAATTGTGTTATATTTCAAGACAAGGTTTTATGGCACAGTAGAAATGTACAGTATGAAGGATTTATTATGTATTTTTAATAATTTACGTTAATATTATCTCTGTGTTGCTATACGTTGTTGCAGACTTAATTAAAAAAAATGTTAGTTAACCAGTCAACATCGGATTTATTGTGTGTTTTATTCACATACTCACTACCTGCATGAGACGTAAATGATTGCTAATAATCTTGATTACATATTTAGTGTACGATATATGAATTATATAACAAATGTTAATTATAATTAATTACATTTATAATAACTGGCATATTCAATTGCAAGCTCATATATGCTATTAATTATATAATTGATTGAAAGTTAAAACATACATGATTGTAGCCTACGTGTCAACCTTCAATCAATAATAGACATAATAATAATAAAAAATAATTATAAGCTTACAATAATTGCCCTCATAAATAACAATAAAAAAAAGCATAAAAAATAATGAAACAAAACTGTAATAATTGTGTTCAACAATACAAATACAAACAATAAATATAAACAGATACTCTATACACCCTTAGTGCCAGAGTGAAAACCTAACGTATAAAAATCTGTAGATGGTAAAATGGACATTTTCCAGTGTCAGTAACATTACTGACCTATCAGAAGGGAGCCATGAATACGCACGCGTCTCCAAGCACTCGTGTTCCCATAGTACATGTTCGCATATGTTTTACACTCGTTTTGTGGGAACCTAGCATCAATATCCAGGGGCAGGGCGCATTAGTTTTTTCCACATACAGTTAAGGCAGAAGTTATAGAGGGCGCTATTTAAGGTAATTTAGGCGAACTGATAACATGAATATCTATGCAAAACTTCCACCCTCGCGAGTCGCGAAAAAAGCAGTGTTTGCTGCGCGTTGAATAGGCCAAAATCTCTTGGTAGTCGATCGACACAGTGAAAAAATGATTAAACTATCGTATTATAGTATTGTAATTATAATATCCGTATGCCAATGGACACTGTTTACGTGCAGCATTATCTTTGAAAGTTGAAAAGCAGGGTTGAATCTGGTCAGTTAATTGAATAGTGTAAAGTATAGCAATAGGCCACTACTAACTATGCTCTCCTGACGCTGAATTATATACTGTAAACGTTTGAAATACTGAGACACAGGTATTAAGACAATATGTGTTGTTTTAATGTATATTTCTTGCAAACAATTTGTTCATATTCAATATGAATAAAAATAATAGTCATAGATGTAATTTCATTTATATTATATAATATTCTATACACATTATATGACGTACTGTTTAAAGGTTGTCTACCCAATTAAAAAATTGAATAGTTTATTTAAAACGATCAAAATCAGATGAAAGTAAAAATAGCTTTCATTGATTTATAGACGGTTCTACAAAAAAATGCTTAATACCAGCCAATGAATAATGAAAAAGAATACAGCAAATTCGCTGTCTGTTAATTGACAGGGATTTTTTTTCTCATAACAATTTGTAATTATAGAAGTGTAAGTTAACTGTGTAATCATAATTTGTCTCCAAGCATTTCTAAACGCTTATATCCTTCAGAATCAATACTTACTATAGGGGCATACATGGCTATAACACATGTCATATCTAAGCCTATATCAGAGATCCCAAGATGGAAAAGCAAAAAATAGGGAATTTTTTCGTGACGCGATCGCCTCCTGTAGCGCATGCTGTGACGCCTTACAAGGCGCTGCGCAACATAAATGTTACACAAAAAGAAGCCTATATACTATACTGTATGCCTACTCAAATAGCAGATTCAATATTGCTGGGCAATTGTTTTATACTTTCAAAGACCATGCTGTACATAAACTGTGTCTGGTTGTAGGATTTTATTACAGTCCATTAATGTTCACACTGTCTTGTCTACCAAGATAATAAAATAATGCGGGGAGGGCTTTCCACAGGTCCATTGTTTTTACTCAATTGTTTCAGGACTGTTATACGGATGATTAAGATGATCAATTGTTAAAAATGTTTTAAATATGGAATTAACGTACATCTCTGAAAAAGCATTTACTGAACTTATCAATGTCAATAACAAATATTGAAAAGCTAGAGCCTAGAGCTTAGCTAAAAAGTACGACAGACCTACGAAAGCAATTTGCAATAGTACCTACAGCTAAACTCTACTGAATGATTATTGTACTAACGAAGTTGGATGACGCAACAATTCAACATCTTATTCTAGCAGCAAGGAATAAAATTCATTAAGCTTCTCGGCTCTAGCACGACCATTGAAAACAATATTTTCACCGACTTATTGACAAACAGCATTCGTATCACCCATTATAGGCCTATACCACACTGAAATATTACAGGCTACAAGAAGAGTTATCTTATTAAAACGGTACGGAAAACTAAAATATGAAATATGACGCTTCTAGACCTGATCCAAACCATTAATTTCAATAACTATTATTTTGTTCTAAACAAACTTGTGACTTTAATTTTCATATTTCTCATTCATATGCTTTACTATTGGCAAATTGATTATGTATATGATTAATGATGTTATTGTTGGTAAACAATGTTGAAGAAAAAAATACTTGTTAAATATGCACTAGTTTCAAAATGTATAATAGTTACCTCAAGAAATATGTATATCGCAATAGTTTTCAAGTTAAACGTACAACAAAAACACATGCTACATTGCCTATTTAATTTTAAAATAAATATATTATTCTCAAGATGTAAAATTATAATATTGTATACTATACTATTTACTTATCATACTAAACTATTTATCATGGCTAGTTTCGCATTATATATACGGTAATAACTATCATAATTAATATACTACTAATATTATTAGTATATTAGTTATGATAGTTATTATATATAACTATCATAACTATCATAATTAATATACTGTACTAATAATATTATTAGAGTTGTGTACATGTGCATAGGAAAATGTCACGTCATGTTTACTAGACATTGATACGGTCATGTACCACGTTCACACTCTTCTGCTCCATGGAAAGTATTCATGTCCATTTAACTATTAATTTAGCACGGGCCAATTATTATCATCATTCACCGCAACCAAACAAGTAGGGCCTAACTAGACTACTAGGCTGAGAGTGAGAGACGAGTAAATAAACTGGAAAAAACCCAAGCACATTATGACTTGCCTCAAATTCAGCTAAAAGCATTGTCATTGCGTCCGACGTTTCATGTTTATGGTTAGATCATAGAGAAAATAGAACACAGATTAAACATGACGTCCTTCAAACGCATACGGTTATAAATATTGACTATACATTATCTAACTCTGAGTGTTCGTGATTCTGTTTAAAAAGGTTTAAATGCTTAGTATATTAACTTACTGTACAACGATTTCAACCCACTGACAATTACATGACACTATTATAGATAAATATAGATATTTATATAATCGATCCGTTATCATCGACTAAATCCACTTTTCAATTAAAAATATATCGGATCCTTAATCCTCATCGTGCTTTGTAATTTTATGGAATACCATATCTAATTGATTTAAATATGTAAATTATTGTCTCTTTTTACACCATATTACCACTGATGGTATTCGCATTATTTTGCTTCTCAAGGATGGTTTCCATAGCAACCTTTGCCTCCTCAACAAGGCCCTTCTCCTTATCGGGTGTCTCCCTGTTCATAAAACAAATCGGAAAACGTAATTAGTGAGGAACTTGGATGTATATTGGTGTACGTTTATATTTCATTATTCATTCAATTATTTTCAACGGAAATAAATACTGTAAAACAAATAAATAATAAAATAAATATCAGTTAAACCTGAACAATAGGCCTACACCATGTAGTGTGCATGAGAGTCGGACTCCCAATGTTACAGCTGGGCATTGACTGCCCGGCGGTAGTCGGCCGACGCGATGCTATGGAGAACACAATGCCACAACATGTGCGCAACGGATCGTTTTTAATGACGATCCGTTCAGACTGTTATGTTGCCACCGACAGTCAGCTGGATATGGTACGTTTCACAAATAACCGAAAAAATATGAATATTAGTTAATAATGTTTAAAGCTTTTTTTTTTTCAAAAATGGCAATTTAGCTTTAAGGAATCAATAGCGACGATAACCTTGGCACAAACCTTGGCACCCATAAATGACTAAAATTGTTAAAAACCAATTAATTTATGTGCATCAGAAGGTTTTGAAGGAGGGAAGACAGTTTGATTTTCATAAAGCAGACTGAATTTATCTAGGTAATGCGACAACAGAGAATCATAAGTTACGGTATTTCGTAGTCTGAACTGCGCATGCCCATATCCAAGGTCAATCTACATAAACATATGTTGACCTTGATATGAGCATGCGCATTTTAAACTATGACTTATATACACAGGCAACAATGTATAAAGATACTTGGTAAAAAATACGTAAGAAATGCAGGCGTCACAAGCAAATGACAAACAAAATAAAATAGGCCATTATATGCTGTATACTCTAATCACGTTAATCCACCTACTTACGTTCCTGTAGACAAACCCATCTTGATATCATTCACTTTAATAGGGTCAGGTTTCTGAAAATTTAAAATAATGCCCACGTCATTACTTCAATCGCGATGACATAACTACGAGTTTATTACACTGTGTTTATATTAAATTAGCGTAGTATTTGTCAGAAAACATTTTGAAAGTTCGAATATAGTTTCATCTGATGTTCTTATAACTCTGTTTACCTCCATTGTGCTTCTACAAGTATTTTAAAAGTTGTACTGAATTTTCAAAGAGAAGAGTTGCTAACACCTAGAATATCAGTCATGGACCACTCTATGTTCTCTGACAACGCAGTTAACAGTTGTAAATGCCATAAGCTCTGAGCGCGAGGGGGTGCCATCAGGGCCTTTACCCATGGACCCCTACCGGGGCCCTACTCAAACCTCCTGGCCCCCAGCGTCTGTTTGCTCACTCCGCTTGCAAACTTAACGCTCAAAACCACCAATCTGTAATGCCACTTTGTTTTTCTATTGAGATAATAATATAATTTATTTGAGGTTATACGTACCAGAGCTTTCTTCTTCAGTTCATTCTCCTCGTTGTTACGTTTCACTGTTTTCCCGTCGAAAGTTGTATCGGCAACCGGGTTGTCGTATGCGTACTGCAGCATAAACCAGAAAATATGAAAACATAAAAAATAAACTTAAATTACCTTTCCGATTACTAGGCTAAGGGCAATAATGTTGTTACTCTGTTGCTTTCGTCTTGCGTTTTGTTTTACTTTTCATGAAAGTCTGGTTGACCGGTTCATGTTATTCGACACAAATCTGGCTTATAAAAACATAGGCCTAGCCTACCTATAACAATAAACCAAGGAATAGTGAAAATCGAGCAGGATAGGAAACGAGTTAGGTTTAATATTATTTATTTTATTTATTTGTGTATGAAACTTGGGTATACAACTTGTGGAAGCCAGATAGCCACATAATGTCATCAACATCATCCTCAGCAGCAGCACCACCATCATCATCACGACTACCATCATAATTGATATCAACATTAGTAAAAGGTTTTACAGTTGGGTAAACAGTGCATATTTTTGACTTTGCCAAATGAGGTGTTATGTAGAATTTCAAAACTCCATGATCCATTTCTACGACACCTCTCCAAAAGGCGAACCTGTATAAGCTATACGAACCGACTCTTGGCTGGAGACAGACGTGCGACGTTTGACAAGATCTGATGGGCGACGATAACCTGGTTGGTTCACTCGTGACGTTGTCGTAGTACTCATGCTGCTTGAAGTGGCCATTGACTTACGGTAGCGACGCTGATAAGCCTTCTTCACCTGTGAAAATGATTAAGCGTCTGTAGTAGACCCAATTTAATTAGATAGTGGACCTTTCTCCAAAGTACTAACCGAACTTAGCAAGTGACCAGAACAGGGACATGAATACGTGCTCGTTCCAAAAAAAGTGTTATCCCACTAACGTACGTGTTATCCCACAAACGCACAAAGAGATACACAGAGACCAATGTATGCGCCATCGTTTAAGAGTTTTAAACGACAAATACAATAAACATTTTGTTGAAGGGCTATGATACGATCGTAACATTATTTCCTATTAATTCAGCGCATTTTTCTATTTACCACATGCAATTGGTTACAAAGATTATAGGTTGGGTATACAAATCTAAATTAGTAATAAACATTTTTTACTAACTTCAACGTTCATTAGGCAATGAAACAAGAAGAAGATCACTCCCTGTTGATAAAAGGAAAACGAAAATACGTTACAACACACACAGGGTATTCATTTGTCAATTCATTTACAGCATTTAATATCGTTTTTGTTTTAGAAATCATTTCAACCTTAATATAAAGTTACACACTTTAAAAAGTATAATATCCTATCTTATTCCAAATTGACTTCTAAAATAAACTTCATTTCAAATTGTTAATTTAGCTTTAACGAAAGATTAAACCCCGCCCATCGACATCTCTCCTGAGGTTGTCGACATTTCTGAATTCGGACTTATAGTAACGCAACTTCTCGTGATTCTGCAATGGATATTTGGTAACTTACAATGTTGTTACAAAATGGCGACAGAGTTACGAAAACTTCAAGTCACGAAATGTCTGTCACCCAACAACTTCGGAATGTAAATTCGTAAACTTACCTGAATTGAGTTACATATAGCAAATAAATAGGTGAATATAATAGTATATTTATTCACTGACAAGAAACCAAAAACCCAAGTGAGGCCGAGCAACGGTAGCAGAACCAGAGCTGCTTTCAAGCTGGTTCTGTAAAAGGTAAATGATTTCAAATATCAAGATCAAGATGCGTATAATACGTACTGAATAATTGCCAATTACTGACGAAGAGTTCAGGATGATTTTATTTGAAATGGTTATAAAAAATATAATGGTAGAACTCTGTCGTGAAAGACGCATTCATAATGTTTGTATAACTAATCGCCGACGCGAATAAACCATATGGAATCTCTTTGAAGACATTTGAAACTTACTTGATTTGTGACGTTTCCTGATCTTGACTGTTACCCTTGATCTTGTCTTTAGCAGAAAGAGAGTGCAGCATCACGCGGACAACAATGATCAACACGGCAGTATTCAGCTGTAGATAAGAACAGAGGTATAATTTAAGGAAACAGTCGCAACAACATCTAAGCGTATATTAAATAGTGTTGGTCAAGCTCATTGAATGACAACAGCAGACCAAAATTACAGGCCTACTTCCATAGACTGGAGATAACATAATTCTCATCGATTTACATAGTTGGTATGGACTCATTAGACTTAAGGCCAACTCAGACAGCGTCGTACGACGCAGCCCGACGCGATTTGTTGTCGCGTCGGGTCTGTGTGAGTTAAACGCAGACGCGATGTTTGCATCGGGGGCAGTACGCGTAGAATATTAAACATGTTTAATATTTTTCACGACGGCTTAAGACTGTCCCCGACGATAAATCGGGTCGGGCTGCGTCGGCGGACGCTGTCTGAGTTGGCCTTAACTAATTTCAGAAACTTGCTCCCATAAGAGTCCCAAATTTCAGGGCCAGCCACAAGGCAAGTCCACGGCAGGGAATGAACTAGACCACCGGAATCCCCAGGTATTCACCTAGAGTTGATGTGCACTACAGTTCTTATCTGAAAAGACTTGTTACACCACCAGAAACATGAGCGAGCCTGCCGATGTTTTGCGATAGGTTACGGTCCCCTGCCTTACCCACTCGACTGGCTACATAATTCTTTGATAGCTACTTTGCTATTCATCATATTAAACATGGCCCACTTCATGTAGCCATCCTTTTTAAAAGATACAGCATATATCAGCTTTTTTTTTGTATATAGTGCAATAAAGAACAATAGTTAATTCAGGTGTCCCTATCCAAGAGTTTTCAAATTAGCTAATCAAATAAATTTCATACCATCGGCCAGAGCCTACCTGCATCTAAGGCTGAAACATAACAATAAGCCACTTTTACTACGATGCAAGCTGGGATATCTATGCATTGCTGGACGAGATTAGACCTCGAGGTCTGGAAATCAAACAGATCACGCTGCGCCAATCCGCCTCCCCCCGGGTTAATCTACAAAATACCGAGGAACATAAAATTACTTCTGATATAACTTACAATGACCACGAGAGCAACGGTTGGAACAAATACAATGAGAAGCATTTCAGTTGATAACCAACACCTAAAAAAATATAAAAACGTATGAAATTATTCTTGGGTTTGTTACTTTTCGATTCTAAGGTTTCCGACATTTATTAGGCTACCAACCAGGATTCACTTTTGGATCAAGAATTCTAAAAACAGCGAGCAGCACAATTATATGTATTTTTGTATAAGCTAAACGCGTGAATGCTTTTGATTTTTTTTGAAAAGAAAAACCCCAACACACTCCTTATGTCCTCTAAAACACTGGTCCGCATTCAGACTGGTTTGTATTCGAGTTTCTTATTTATGGTTTTGATATTATTCAGTGTGCGGCAATGGATAACCAACTAAATGTTCTGAAGACTGTAGTGAAACTCGAATGATGTTTTGTACTGATTAAAGTTCACATGATTCAGTCTGGTACACGTGACATAAAGCCATCAGACTTATTATATGCCTATGGGGTTATAGAGACATAAAAATAAGCATAAACTTACTTAGTATCAGACCCATAATTGTCAAAGAATACACCGACAGAGATTCCGACCACTACCAGCGGAACACCTGTCCGAAAAACATTAAATATGCATTGAATAACGTCATATCATGCCGCCCAAATGTTGGTATTTTAGGATCTAACTAATTGAAGTAATATAATTTTAAATAGTAGCCATTACAAGACATGAGTTGACAAAAGTAATGCATCGTACATTTATTTGTTCACAAAGTGCGAGCTAGTAAATATGCTTTTAAACGACTTTTGGGTTATGCTTTAAACGTATAATATTAGTATGGTGACTCCAAAAAATGACAGACGTGAGGCCATAATTGATTCTACGTTTCGTTCTTTATTAGAACATTTTCAAGAATAAAACGCATGGTTTGACATTTAATGTGCAAATGGTGTGTTCAGAGTACGGAATAAGCGTAATGCAGCGTCACAGAATGTCATATGGGAACTGAAACCAAGTTTTTTTTTCATTTCATAAAGTAAATATAATTATAATGAATGTTCATTGTCAGTGGAATTATCATTTATAGAAGTCGAACTTACCCCATCCTAGGACAAGATATTTTTTGATGTGGCTGGATGTTCCAAAAACTTTGACTAATGCCAAATACAAATGGATACCCTCCACCAACATCCACATGAACATCGCCGTCAAGAGGAAGTGCAGAAGAATTGCGAACGACTTACAGACATACTGTTAAATGATAATAATGATTTTTTTAAATGGTATTAAGGTGGTAACAGTAACGTAACTGTGACTGTATTTATTTTTTATTTTATTTTTATCTAAAACATTTTTACCCAGGATACATTTTCAGGCAGATGTTAATGCCTGTTTCTAACAATGGTCCTGCACAATAATTACAATGAAAATATAGTCCACATTAAACAATATACAATTTAGGTAATACAGACAAATATTTCAAAAATTTAAGAATCAAGATCTCCAATAAAATGGTAAAACATCAACAAAGCATAAAATATTAAGAATTTTAAACAGTAACGTATTGAACAAATTCCAAAAATACATTATTTTACAATGAAATTGTAAAACTATCAACAAAGCATACATATCATTTAATCTCAATTTCTTTTTAATCAAAAATATTAAAGATATTAAAAAGTTACGTATCGAATAATCGCCAAAAAATACATTATTTTAAAATAAAATTGTAAAACTATTAACAAAGCATACATTCCATTTAATTTAAAATCAATGTAAAATAATAAATATTGTAGTAACAATAACTGTACTAACAGTAACTGTAGTAACAATAAATGTTTTTACAGTATAGTATTAACAGTATTACAACATCAAACTTAACCATAGGCCTACTACAACACAACGATTTCAATCGTGATGTAAAGAAAACACAACAGGTTTACATTACAGGTGAAATACATTACAGTGTAAAATAACTGCTATAATTACAAGTCGATACATCAAAAATGGCCCTAAATAAAGAAAGGAAAAAATGGATACAAATTATACCCCCCTTATCCATATTTTTTTCAAATCAAAGATTTACTTACGACGTTCTCTGTCCTGTCAATTCCCACAAGAAAGACTACAAGACTAGCAGCTATGGCCCCGGAAAGATTCTCATGCACTCTGATACGATCCGACTTCAATCTATTTTCAAGAAGTAGCATATTATGTGTTGATAACATGAATGTTGTTTTTGACCCTCTGTTGTTTGCATATTACAATCGTATAGCATTATTTAGGCCCATAAAGCAAGGGTGGCGCCATGATTTTCCCGGAAAGGGTGGTGGGGGGGGGGGGGCGATGTCCCCGACGAAATAAGTGGGCGTGGTCGGCGTCGCTCAAAATCTCCCGAAAGTGTTCCAGGGGCGATGCCCCCGAAAAATATGACAATTTAGGGGTTTCAAAGGCTTATTTAATCAATTTTAGAGTCTACTAATATGTATAAAATACATATGATTTTTTCTGGTTATTCTCCCTTTGAGGGGGCCCTGACCCCCGGCACTCGGTGGTGCCACCCCTACCATAAAGCACAAAAATCTTCTGGCTCTGCGGGTTTTACCGACCCTGCCAAGGGTTCAAACATAGGATCAAGTAAAACAATTCCAATTCCATGTGTTTACAGCAGAGAATCTAAACATTAGTGAGAACCTGGAATTAAGCATGGTCTCACACTCTCAATAGCAGTAATATTTACCTTAACATAAGCCTGGTTTTCTTAAAATCCCTACAATATGTCGCTACAGTTTTTTCAGAGCAATTGTTGTACTGTGTATCAGTCCCCGATCTGACCGATCAATCACCATCACCGACAGCTGTTGGCGATAGTGTGTAGTGATTGTATGGAAACCTCAGGCTTACCTCTACCCCATAATTTGTTAATTTTAGCAAAATCTCCAACAATTTTTATATTTTGATGGATTTGGTATTTTTAACTATTAGGCCTATACTAACTACCTTGAAAACTTTTAGAATGATATTTTTTTCAATCATTAGAAAAATGAAATATAATATATTCAGTAATCACAATAAAGTACAAGCATTGACCTTATAAAATACAAACTTTGACCTTGACTTTCTCAGGTTCGTAAAATTTTGACTTTCTGACCTCATACCTCTGTAATGCCTTGAACAAACAGAGTTAAATTTCCACATTAGTTTGCTTTTATGTATATAATTTGTGTAGGCCACTTTAGAAATAAATATGCGATTTTTCTAGAAAACAAATTATTTTTATTAAAAGATTATATTTCATAAGCTATGAGAGTATTTGTAATTTTCTCTTTGCTACCATAATTCTGTATCATATATTTACATATGTGAAAAAGAATTAAAAAAAACCCAAGAAGGAGAAAAACTGTCAGATCTTTTACATATTTTTTTGTCTAAAATGCTATTAATATGCAAATTATGTGACCTTTGACCTCAAATATGCCCTCGAAAAATTTTGGTTTACTGTGATCGATGTTTGGACCAAATATGAACTCCAAATGCTTATTATTTAATTTTTTCATATTTTGGGTAGATGTTAGCACTTTAGCTTAACTCTATCAACTAGGCCTATATCAAATCCAAAATTGTATAAAATCCCTTAGTTGAAATGAAACTGTGCGTACATACTTGAAGAATTCAAAAATGAAGATTGACAAGAGACATCCGATGATTGACAGCGTTCCACCAATGTAAGACAACACGGATAAGGCTATCTCATGCCCTTCATGTAACTTTTCCTGCAAAGGACAACAATATATATAATATATAATATATAATATTATATATATATATACA
>NW_022696035.1:213538-229346 GCF_011630105.1 Anneissia japonica | reverse complement strand
ATATATATATATATATATATATATATATATATATTTGAATTGTATTTGTATTGTGATTTAACTGTTTTCCTTTTGTATGGACATGAAATTCCGAAATAAAAGATGAATGAATGAATAACAATAATAACTATATTACTAATGATAATAATGATTATAATAATAAATAATAATATTAATGTTAATGACATTACAGTAATGATAATACTTACGTAGAATCTTCATTTAGGAACACACATGTTGGATTATTATTTGAATCCTAGAAAGAAAAAATGGTGTTCATATTAGAATCGATATTAAATGGTACAATCTTCGTTCATTCGTAAATCATGAAAAAAAACCCCATTATCTAAGAAATCAGCCTTCAGTTAAATGTTACCCTAATACACATTAAACATGATTGTGTTTGTCAGTTTCAATAACCGAGACGGTGTAATTACATAATCACGAAAAAGTATAAGTGTGTGTGCTTTTACACTTGTTGTACATACTGTGATTCTTCATCGAAGCCCTCTTTTAGTTTCGTTTATGCAAATTTAATTGTAGTTTTGTTAACCGATGACTTCTGGTGTGTGTGTGTGGGGGGGGGGGAGGGGGTGGGGATGATGGTGTTTCGTTTTTCTATCTAGGTTTGTAGAATTATCAATAGACAGACAGAACTTGTTTTGGCGCCCTCAACCATTGAAACGTGACTGATCTGTACCATTGATTCAATAGCCAAATAAAGTGTCCACAACAGCTGCTGAAACTAGCCGGTCAGATGGATTTCTTTACGCGAAATAATTTTTTTACTTTATACCCCTGGGAAACGGAGGATTTAGCACTTACATTGGTATGTTTTATCACAATTACTACTGGATCCTTGAGGTTTTGAAACTTGACGTTTTGGTAACCAATGATTTTTCCTGACACGATGTCACCATTTACATATCTGAGACCAAAGTGAACGGTTTAATTTTTTTATACAAATATTTACAGTTGTGAATGTAGATACGTCTAGTTCTTTCTAAACGTCACACAGTTATGGTTACATAATAAACCGCACTTACTTTTGCTGGTCATCTGCACCAGACGATGATGCGTTTAGTAGGCTACCGATGGTCTTAAATCTAGCACTGTAGATTGCAACAAACTCTGTGAATATAACACATCATATTTTACTTCAGTTTGAATTACCTAGATTAAATGACAACCATCGTTCGAATTGAAGATGAAGGCAAGTCTGATAACTGTGGATGAATTTAATTTCTTTTCATTTGTTTCGTCCAAAGAACATTAACATTGACAACACAACATAACAGAGAGCAAAAACATCGCTCAATTGGCTGGACAGGATTGCCAAAAAGTGAACTAAATCACTGTCTAGTGACTCTCCGATGCCAATGAGAACATAAATTAACTAGCATCAAATAGTCAAGTAAAATATCAATAAAGTATATTTTAAAATATACATGCACAAAATCATCAATGAAATCACTCAAAGGTTAATAAGATAAAAACATAAATACAATAAAAAAAATACATACAAGATTGCAGCAAAAAACAAATGTTAAAATATTCAGTTTACGAAGGTAAAATGCGAGATACGAAATATAAAAATAGAATTATTGCTTAGCATAAAATAGTTTTAAAGTTCTGATAAAAGAATCAATTCCAAAAACAAGTTCATCTCGGACATCAATGGGAAGTTTATCCCAAACTCTCGGAAAGTTATTAAAAACGTGAAATTTAAAACTATTAGTACGCGAGTACATGTGTATAATTTTAAAATGGTCGGTGTATCTATTATAAAGACATTTTGCAACAAAAACCATGCATATACTATATTCAAAACGGTTTTTAAACGTGTGATAACAAGACGTTGTATGTATGTGATATCACGCGAGGAACACGCCCTTGTCATTCTGCGTTGGATTGATTCAACCTTCAGTGGGCAGATCAAGCAGGTACACCATGTTCAATTATTGGACGGACTAAAGCGTTGTACACTTTTTATATGATATACGGGTCATGGGTGGATGGCAATAAGCAATCATATATTATCTATGATTATGATATATGTAATAATTTATACGGGAAATGTTAAGCAGCAATGAGGTATATGGACAGAATCGATTTCTTACCTGGTTCATTGTCTGTGTCAACATCCAAGATTGATTCTGGCATAGAGATACTGCTACTTTGTTCGCCATCAACTTCTTCGCCACCAAACATAAAGCTTCCTGTGTTACTTCCACTTGCGTTATTTATTACCTGGATATTCAAATCTAAAATGTCGATTTAAAAAGACAGTTAGGCCCAGTGAGGTCTAGGGGAGGGGTACAGGACCGCCATTAGAAAACCTTGGTTCCTGCGTTGGAAAGAAGTTAATTGTTAAAACTGCTTTCTGAGAAACTGAGAGTGATTAAATCAAATAAGAGAAAGGTTGTATGGTACAACTGGGTCATGGCACCTCTTATATGTATCACAAAACTTACCAAGATTCTTCAGTTGTACTAAAGTCTGATCGTCACTTTCATCTGCCGAACCATTTAATTTCTTTGCTAATTTGTTCTTCGCTATTGTTTCAGCCAACAATTCAGTAGAGCTTAGAAGCGATGTGGCCGTTTGGGCGGCCTTATCCTATAGTCGGAGACAAGATTTGATAACTAATCGAACTCGGATGACAAATATAAATACTGATTGGCAATTGGAAGTCAAACTTACTGGGTCGTTGGTATTCTTCCAGGCAGACTCTGTAGATGGATCGACCACATTGTCAACACTCTCACCAAACAACTAAGGAAGGTAAAGTGAAAATGTTGATGTGATCAAGTTATAACCAACTGACTAATCTAATTATCAGAAATAGTGTTCACAGTTCGCCGATTGGGAAATAATAATAAATTTTAGTTTTAAGGTAAACATCTATTTTAACTTAACAGTAGATTTAACTTCCCCCATGACATTAATTTGATTGTACATATTCCATATCTCCAACTGGTCGAAGCAGCGATTACCTGCACAAGGCTATCAACATCCTCGACATCAGTGTTACTTGCAGCGGACGCAATAGTTGCAAGAGCGTCTGTGGCTTCAATCAGATCAGCAGGAAAGAGCGTGGATTCATTGGATGTTCTGGTGATGTTCTGGACCTCACTTAGAACGTTTAGAAGAGCATCCTCTGTTGGCGCTTCTCCAAGTTCGTCAACCTAATATAATGAAATTGGCTCATTACCCTAGTATATAAATTAAGGGTAGATAAAAATACTTTAAAATGTTTTTAGAAATGTAGGTACACACTATTTGTTTTTTTTTTAAAGATTTTACATGGCCATGTCATTTTCACGAATACTAATTAAATTGAAATGGCATCAGGTGCATACTCACGTTAGGTTTTATACAACATTTCTTAATTTTCCGGTATAAAGCATACAACCAATTTATTATGATGTCATAAAACCTAAGCTTATGCCAATACCAATCATACAGTATATTTACCAGTATGCTGAGCGCAGCAAACTCAGGACTGATGCATTCAGTCAAATTTGGATTGCCCCATTGAACTCCTATAGGGTCGTCAGAAATGACCTCACATCTGCGTGTTGCTAGACCTGAGTTTGGAAAGAAAAACGCCAATCGCTAAAGATATTATGTTGATAAATAATGGATAGTATTTTGCTTATAAATTATTGATAACAATAAATTCAGTTTTATCAAGTAGGGTGGTTTAATTACGTACTAGGAATTGATTATATATAATACTAATATGTGTTTATTGTTATATTACGAAAAAAAAATTCTAAATTTATATTTTTACCTTGTGCCCCTTCAGGACATTTTTGTGTGTCTACTTGGTTTGGATCTGCTCGGTTCCATGAAATGTAACTGCCATCAAAGTTGTCTTGTTCTGCATCACAGAACGGTATTTCCGAATCTAAAAAGAAATTTTCAATTTAATTTTTTTAAACATTTTGTGCCCATGCAACAGCGAGTTACTATTTAGTTATTTACTACAATATTTTTAAAATGTATTTCTTGTTTTTAAAATGTATACTCTGTAAACTAACTTTTTAATGAGTCTCGTATAATCAGTCAGACAACCTACCTAGTTCACATTTTTCCCCACGGTAGCCATCGACGCATTCACAAGTAAACCCATTTATGGTCTCACTACACGACCCGCCGTTCACACACGGGCATTCATCAATATCTGAAAGAAAACCAAAATGTAGCTCCATGTTAGACCTACACTTCGATAAAATTCAGGTCACCGAACTCCAACCGAACCAGTGATGGCGCCAGTGGGGGGGGGGCAGGGTGGTCATTTGCCCATCCTTCGGTCAGGCCTAGACCCCTGTCGTCTGACGAACGACTAGGTCGTCGGACCAAAATAATAATAATAATAATAGAAAGTTTTCATATCCAATCCCAAACATTGTGGTCTAAAAGCACATTTAGGAACAAATTAAGCCATAAAAACTCTCATGAACCCTAACAGGGATTTTTTTTTATTCCTCCAACCGAACCAGTGATGGCGCCAGTGGGGGGGGGGGCAGGGTGGTCATTTGCCCATCCTTCGGTCAGGCCTAGACCCCTGTCGTCTGACGAACGACTAGGTCGTAGGACCAAAATAATAATAATAATAAAAAATTTTCATATCCAATCCCAAACATTGTGGTCTAAAAGCACATTTAGGAACAAATTAAGCCATAAAAACTCTCATGAACCCTAACAGGGATTTTTTTTTATTCCGGGCCGTCGACCGAGGCTTTGTCGTCGCCTTGGTTCGGAACCCTCCATCGGACACACCTGACCCCTTGTCGGCAAATTTCTGCGCCACCGCAGAATCGAACTAGTGTCGGTAGTTTAGTGGCATTGCTGTACAATAAGCTGGTTCGCTGATATTGATCTGTTGTTAAGTGTACTCACAAAGCACTGAATCTACGTTTAGTGTAACGAATCGTTTCACTTTTAATTGAGAGACCTTGTGCTTACCTTCAATGCAAGTAACACCATAATAACCATCTTCACAAATGCATCGAAATTGGTTGATTTCATTCACGCATTCTCGAACGTTTACGCATGGATTCGATTCGCACTCATTTACATCTTTCTCGCACAACGCACCTGTAAACCCGCTTGCGCATGAGCAGCTGAATTCCGTGTCATTAATGTTGGAACAAGATCCACCATTTAGACATTGGTTGGACTCACACGGAAGTATTCCTGTAATTGGATTTTTAAATCAGAAACAATCTGAATGAACCTTGATTTATTCTTAAAACCTAATACTGTACATCAATTTTCAAACAATAAATTTAAATCGCATTTCCTGTCAGTCATCACGATCAAGTAAATCACGAAGCAATCAAGAATAAACTTCACACCTGGTTACTGTCATTGAACATCTGCAGTATTTATGATCCTCATCAGTAAACCAACTGACGTTCGTCAACATATGTAGTACTTTTAAACATTACCTCATGGGTTATTGTTCACAATTCCATCCATAAAAATAAAAATGGTGTACGACGTCAATAAGATTCAAGATGTATCATTTAAAAACACCTTAGAAAAATGAAATGAATTATGTGCATGTTTACTTTAAAATTTTAGAAGTACGAATACGAATATCAAATTCAGACGGGTATTGAAACGTTAACACCTGACAAAATATTAAAAAAATAAAACACCAAATAAATACATATGCCGACAAGTTACCTTTCAAAGTCGGTGTTAATTCCTTATTGTAGATTTTCTTGAAAGCTTCAACAGCGAAATATTTGTAACTTAATATAATGTTCCGGTAAGCCCCACTCCCTCGGATTATAGTTGCCAAGGTCCGACAGTGTGAAACTGTGGACGTAAAGCCAGGCACTCACTCGGCCAACGCGATTCTATGAAGAACGTAAGGCGACAACGCGCGCGCAACGATCAGACGACCACCCACAATCACCAGACGGAGTCGCATGGTCCAGCGCTCAAAGGGAGAGGAATCGGACGATGTACGACCGTCGTATACGACGCAGTGAGTGCCCGGCTTTAGTAAACACGTGCGTTTGTAGGACAATGTGTGTGTGTGTCTATTCGACAAGCGCGTATTGCTGGCCCTCTTCTGATTGGCCAGTAGTTAAATTTCATTGACACCCCGTCAGTTACTCATAGGAAAACTCCAAGTGGAGAAATTATGTGATAGCTAAAATTAAATCGTATCTTCATTACATCGTTGCCGCACCTGGAATGATTACGTGAATAAGCAAGTGACTGATGACGTCATCGAGAAGACAGCGAAAATCCGACAAGCAAATTACACCGACTTTGAAAAGTAACTCTAAGTATCAACAAACAAAATTCAAAATGATTTAATGTAAAATTAAATATTTCTAAAACAAATGAAAATGTGTGAACGAGCAACTTACGTTCGACAGTGTAATTGAGTTTGAACTCAGAATGTTCACTTCCAGAGAATGAGATATAAAGGTCGCTGCCGGTCGAGGTATCTATCGGCCTGTTGTTGCCACATGTAGTTGGGAACATTGTTGCGGTAGCGTCTACTCCATCATAAACCTATAATCAGAATGAGCGTTTCACATTTTTAAAGAATCGGTGGTGAAATTTAAAAATTACAATAACAATTGCTCATTGCTTAACAGGATCAAAATACAAATTTCCAATCAGACAATACAGAAAACCATTAAATATTATATATACTTTATATATATACTGTATATATAGAGTATTACTGTATATATAGAGTATATATATACATATGTGCATATGATATATATATATATATCTATATACAGTATATATATAAAACCATATGATATATATACATATATATATATAATTATCAAACATATATATATCATATGTATAAATATCAAATAAATAAATAAATATATTATATATTTATTATATATAGGCATATATATATGGAATCTGTCTCTTATACACATCTAGATGTGTATAAGAGACTATTAAACACTACCTTGAAGAAGTCGTTGTTGCAGCTATCAATGTACACCTCATAATCTTCGTACTTTAGTACAATCTTGTAGCCGTCCTCAGTACCGAGTTTCCAATTGCAATTGATTATTAAGTTGGTCGGTGGGTTTGGGTACATCGGGCTTTCTAGGGCCCCACCGTTTGTTGCGTCTATGATACCATCACATACTCCTGAACAATAACCAAAAACATTTCATTTTATTTTATATTATTTATCTCTTCTCATAAAAATGATAAAGTTATTTAAATCAAGACGATAAATAAAAAGAAAAACACAAAAAGGAGTCAGCCAAAAGATCAGATTTAAAAGAAAAACAAAGGGCTAAATCGCAAATATTTTGTCAAAGAAAAAGCAGTGTATACAGAGCATAAAGCCCTGTCCAGTCTATCAAATTCTATTTGAAAAAAATGGTCATCATGACATCAAATCATGACCATATATATGTGGAAGCGGTTTGGCGCAGTGGTTTCCCAACCTCGAGGTCGGGGTTGCAATCCCTCGCTGTGCATTTCGCTTGTGTCCTTGAGCAAGACACAATATCTGCATTGCTTCTCTTCACCCAGGAGTATAAATTGGTACCTGGTGGGGTTACTTGCTCCTGCGCTGATTACCAGCAGCAACACTTAGCATATGGACCCAATGACCAGGGAAAAAGAACTTCTGCGCTTCGTAACTGAAAACAAAATAGCAAGTAACAAGTATATGAACATATTTGGGCATACATCATTTTTTGTTCAAATAAGATTTGATAGTCCGGTCTGGACTTAGGAAACGAATTTACCTGTGTAATTGAGTTTAAACCCTGAAAAGGCATTGGTGTTATCACTGAAGAAATGTATTGTTACATGGTTGCCAGGGGACTCTATAGTACCCGGAAGATTTTCTCCGCACCATTTACCAAGCGACGTCGGTGATTCGCCTTCAGCTATAATCTGATCATTAGAAATCAATTATCAAACAAATATTTAATTGAAACATTAACAAAGTGAATGGTAATAGATGTTTTTTTTTAAGTATCTAATGACCTATTTTTTTAAGTGTGTGGATGGGTGTGGGTGTGTGTTTGTAGTACTGACATTGTGCAGGAGATATTAACGTCTATCTATTATTTACCGTAAATGATCGAATAAGCGCCTCGGCGCTTATAAAATTTCTAGAGGCTTCAGTACGGCACATATTTTTGAGAGCGGCGCTTATAAAAGATATTTGCCTGCTTCCATGCCCTTTCTCGTGTTACCTATTTCAAGTATGCCCGTAGTTTGGTAGGCCTATCAGTAGGTCTTAAGTCATCGTAAACCAACGTTTATGAAGAAATGCTTGTCTTAATTATGTTATTAATTCATTTTAGCACTGTATATATTTTATTTAAAACCATGTTTCTTAAAGTGTTTTATTACACACACTGGTATACTTTCGATTAAGCGCCGCGGCGCTTAACGAAAAATCACGTTGGTGCGGTGCCTATTCGAGCATTTACGGGAATTACTTCAGTTCTCTCCAATGAGAGAATTTATTTCAGTAGGCCCTATCTCCCGGCCTCTAGCCTACAATACAACTATCAGTTTACATGAACACTTTTTTAAGTACCTTTTTTGTTTTCTGGACAGGAATACAATAAATTTTATATGTGATATTATAGAGTTTTTGTCTTTCAATTTGAGTAGGCCTAATTATCTTAAATACAACATATTTGAGACGTGGTGTGGAATGCATCGATCTCTTACATATCTATACCCACGGCAATTTAAAACAAAATGAAAAATTTACCCACTTTTGCAAACTGTAATGTATGCATTTGATATAGGCCTAGTAGTGTGTAGGCAAGAAATGTAAAACCCCAAAACCCACTGTGTCGCCAGGACGTAAAAATTCCCGAAAACTTCCCCATAATAAATTAAAAGTAAACCTGAATTATTACCAGTAACATTAGTAATGTTATAAAAGCAACGCAACTGGTGACTGCGTATATGTCCCCAATACGATAAAAATATGAAAAACGCTAACAAATATAAAAATATATAAATCGCTCATTGAAAAGGATCACATGTCTCACCACGAAATGAGACGCATCCTTGGTGAAATCATATTGAGGTATTCACCAAAATAGGTCAAAGGCAACATTTTTACAAAATTTTGATTTTAATGTTTTTGAATAACTTGATACTTATATTTTATGATTGTGTACTTTTTAAGTGCATTTTCTTACTAAAACAGTGTTCTCTTCGCATATTCTGTAAATCTAGTCCTATTATTTGAACAGGTTAGTTTATCTTTCAGGCCGATTTTCTCAAAACCTGGTTCTCATACACCTAAACTTGAAATGCTAACATTTCTGGATCTATTTATCCTAGTAAAGCCATTCAAAGACCAAATTAAAGCTTATAATGTGTTCTACCAAAATGTAATATTAACTCATTTTTTGATTTTCTAACGATGAGACTCATTTTGTAGTGAGACCTCACTGAGTTTTCACATACAGTACCAGTAAATCAATATTATCTTGTATCAACCTAATAACTAAACCCTGGTTTCTGTAGAATTAGTAGGCCTAAATTCGGAAACGCTGATTGGTCGGTCGAATCATGGTGCACTGAAAATAATGTAGCGAATGTTGCCATTTTATAGAACATAGGCCTAATAATAATAATAATAATAATAATCTTTTCAACCATATTCTCAACAACAGTTCTTTTCAGTACTATCTACGAGGTGTACCGCAATCATTGATATATAATCTTTTCAATTAGGCCTACTATTTATTTTTTTCAGGTTTATCAGCCTAACAGTCAGAAGCAAAAGTACGGTACACCATGAAAATGACAAAATGTCGTACCTCAACATAGTCATAGCAACCTTGCTC
The DNA here is from genome assembly GCF_011630105.1 of Anneissia japonica. Lineage (NCBI taxonomy): Eukaryota > Metazoa > Echinodermata > Crinoidea > Comatulida > Comatulidae > Anneissia > Anneissia japonica. Next base: position 219,498 of record NW_022696035.1, on the reverse strand, counting down.
AGTACCACCTGGTTCAAGATGGAAGTTGACGAAATTTAGTTTAATATGGCTTCCCTCTGACACTTTCACTGTCCACCAACAAGATTGTAGGTTTTGATAGGCTGCTACGCCATAGTTAGCATTCTGAATAGTTCCTTCCCATGAATTGGAAGACACTGGCGGCGAACTGCTGCAATTGCCGTGTACTGGAACTGCAAAATACGAATGTTGGCCTATTCATGGTGGTGCAGAGAACATATTGTAGCGATAGATTCCTCATGAAATATTGCAAAATGCATGAATAAATGAATTGAATAATGAACTGGGGTAGGCTACTAGATGACTCAGTTCTCCTACTTTCTTATTTTCTCTGAGGATCTTCTCTGTCTCTATTTTGTTGTAATACGTTGTAATTCTACACCGTTCATAATTGTGAAATTGGTGATACAAAATAACTAAACTGCTTATCCCCCTCTAAAACTGCCCCTTGAAAGGATTTGTATAACGCATAATAATTACCTGAAAATCGCGAAACAACCAGAAGACAGGCAATTACTACGAGACTAAGATCGTCCCCCATACCAGTAAACAGCAAAAAAAAGACCTACGAAAACAAATCCATCAAAATATAACAAAATAACAATGTTACAAATTAAAACATAACATGAATAGTATAAGACCTAATTGATTGTAATTTCAAAACCTGAAAGTAACAGGTAATGTATCAAAACTAATATAAAATTCGTTAAATGTAGATTGGAACGTCAGACCAGTTCTATAACGATGGCTAGGCCGTGCAAAAAAACAATGACCAACTGGTATAGAATATTCTATGCCCTTTGCAATGACACTCTTTCGTCAGAAAGTTATGGTAGTACAATAAATGAGGACACAAACTCAATGAAATTTTAATTCCTTTGTTCATTGCATTGACGTTGTAATAATTCTGTGAAAACTATATAAATTTTAAATTTCAACGAAGAGGAATTTTCAAGTGAGTCGCCCTAACCGGGATTAGAAACTGAGAACTATTCAAGCCCTTACCAACAAGGCCATTGGGGCTTCGTTGGGAATTAAAATTTGATAGAAGTAACTAATTTTCACTCTCTGTGCATTCCTGTGATATATATTTTTTAAATACCTTTGCCAATTTCTCTTTTTTAACGTTAACATTATTGATTATACCACAAGTACAAGTAAACACAATGTAAACAAATAGATAAATGGCAATGACAGTGCTCGAATAAATAGAAAGTGTATTCCGATATATAAATTTTAAAGGAAATTAAATAAAAATGAGTTAGGCCTAAGGTTATAGGAAGACTCATATAAATAAGAAATCGGACAAAGTTTGGTATCTGCCTCAGAATAAAATGTTATTGTATGAGTACTTTTGACCATAGGTCATCATCAGGTACCTGATGGTGGTACAATCATCGTAAAAATATATAAAATTGGCCTGACACAAATCGTATTCAAGACCAAACACGTAAATTTCTTAAGCATATATTTCGATTAAATATTATCCAATTAAAACTTACTTTTATGATTCTTCAAATCAGTATGTATTTTCAATTTGTAAACAAATATTCTGAAATGCAATGTCAACGTCTTGAAGGCGAAAATCCAAATCGGCAAATGATGCTGGTTATAAGTACAGACCCTTAAGCATTGCGGAAATTCAGATAGTTTTAACAAAACAAACACCACACGTGATCCATTGAAACACTTTCTATTGGCCTGTTTTTTGGGAAAATAAAGCGGAGATTTTATTGTGCTCTCGATGTGGCAACATTAAACAAAAATTGTAAGTATTCATTTCGTACATCACTCTACCATGGTAACCAGCAGAGGAAATACGCAAACGAATTCAGAAAACATCTGTCTTTTTATCCGGTTCTTTCTTTCGAATCACCAAACCCGGAAACCAAAGGCTTGAATATTGATTGCGCATTACTTAGTGCTATAAACTTGGGGACCCTAATTGTTAAAATACACTCAAAATTGAGTGCTCACTCAAAGCCACATTAATGTGTTATGCAAAGAAAATTTGATCGAAATATGATGAAATAAAAATATCATTAAAAAGTAATTGGTTTAAACTTGTCCTTGATGTATGCTCAGAACCCCATTTCCTTCTACAGGTTCGCAGTTAATAGTGAATAGTGCGAGTAACCATACTACCAATCAGTAAATTTCATACAGATTGGTCAGAGATTAAATGGACAATATTAGATAAAGAGATTATGATTAGCTGATAAAATTATACGTGAAAATAATAATAATTATAAATAATAATAAAAGAAATAAAGATACGATAAAACAATGACGTTTTGACAATAACTTTTTGAATTGCAGTGCATATTAATGTTATGTATTAAAATAAGAAAAAAGAATACAAGTGCTCATCCCCACCCCTCCCGTTTGAAAAATTCTGGATCCGACTTTAATTTCTTGGCTGTATAATAATAAAATTGAAATGCGGTAAAATAAGAGAAAAGAGGCGGAAGACGAAAACGCACAACAGGCCTACACTCATACGCAAAACTAAGACAGTGCATTTTTTTGTACTCATTGTGTGTACCTACACTAGGTAGGCTACGTTTTAATGACGATCCGTTCAGACTGCCACCGACAATCAGCAGACGGCGTCGCACCGTCTGGCGATCCAGGCCCGTAGCCAGGTCATTTCAGAGGCCTGCCTGAGGGCCCCGGTGGGATCGGGGGCGAAGCCCCCGAAGCCAGAGCAGTTTTTGTGTTTAATGGGTCTATATAATGTTATAAAAGCAGTTATGTTTTGAAAAAGATGTATGTAATAAAAAGGTGGTAATATAATAAAATTAGAAAACATTTCGTGAGTGGATTTTCCGTACGATTAAAAATCGTAACGGTACTGCATCGTGGGTGGATTTCCCGTACGACTAAACATCGTAACGGTACGGTGGTTTGGTCTACAGGAGTTCGTGCTTCGAACAGGTCATTCCATTCGTAGAAGAAGCCTTTTCACGGAGAAAGTGTACCTTTTTAGCAAAGGTTTGTCTAGGTCGATAACTCCGGCTATATAAAAAGTGATTAGAATATTGAAAATGTTATTCGTGTTAATGAATAAAGATTACTAGGCCATTTTTATTGATCTAATCTACGTGTATTTACTTTCATAGTTTATATTTAAATATTTAAAATTGTTTATAAATTTATTTAAAATAATATATGCAATAATGTAATCATTAAAATTTATGATAATAATTGATATTTAAATAAAGGAAAAGATTGAAACATGTTAAATACAGACACAAAGTATACATAAACCTATTTCTAGATTACAGAAAATATGTAAATCTGTATTAAAATGATGTAAATTTATATATATATATACATAGAAATATTATGCGTAAATATGTATTTAGTATAACAAATTAAATTTAAACGAAAATATGGAAGAAGCAGAGGAAGAAAGAAGAATAGGAAAAAATTGAAAATGAACAATAATAATCATTTTTTCATTATTGCATCACGTTTTTGTGAAAATAACCCATCTTAAAGGACTATCTGTCGTTTTCTTCTTTGCAACAGTGGACGAAAAAAGTCAAGTTATTCTACGACGTTTCGTAATTCTTTATCACTAAAAATTAACACTCGTTTTGACGCACTCCGTTCTGTTGTGTGTGTGTCTGCTGTTGAAAACAAACTTCCTAATTTTATGACTGGCTATGATGACTGAAATGGACCATGTTGACTTATTAATATTTTGTTTGGGATGGAAAAAAAAGGAGTTAATTTCCCAAAAATGCTCCATCAGCAAATAGGTTAGTGTGCGCTGTGGACAGTATGGCTATGGAATTTACTAACCACACAGTCCAGAATCAGGTGATTAAGTCGCAAAACTTTAGCTGCATTTGGTGGATTAAGTCGCAAAACTTTAGCTTCGTTTAGTGGCACCATTTACTCTAGGTAGACGGCGACCGGTTTTGTTACCGGTTGGTACATTTTTTACAAACATTCAGGCAAAGGCCAGTCAAAGTTGAGACGGGAGCCGGGTTTTTATCGATGTTTGCCATCCTTATATGTGAGCCATCGTAAATTCATGGTTTGCAGGAGTTACGTTCAGTTTAAATCTCCGAACTTCTGAAGCTGAGATATTCTATGAATGAAGGCTTGTATCGCAGAATAGAATTTAAAAACTGGTGACCAAATAATGAATTAGGTGCTAAATGTTGATTTAATGCTGGGTAAGTTAAAAACAGACATTCCGTCCGAGTGGGACTCATTCAAAAATTTGAGGGGGTTCGCTAGAAAACAGGGGGGTTCGCTAGAAAAGGTGGTTCGCCCGAACCATAAAAAAACCCCTGGCTACGGGCCTGCGATCACATGGAGCGGGAGTTGGATTCGTCGTACGACGCAGCGATTGTCCGGCTTTACAGGTATCAAGCTGAAATACAGGTTAAAACGCATCGTCTTTCGTAAGACCTAAAGATTCCTAGTTCAAATTCTAATTTATTTTAGGTTAAAATTCATACAAAAATACAAACACCACGATTACAAATAGAAACACAAAGAGAATGCTGTCAACCGGAAATAACCAAAAGTCGAAAGTACATAAACTTGCCACTGCTGCCATGTGGCTCTCCAAGGCCGCACCACCCAGTACTTACTCCAACGAGGATCAAGAAGTTACTTTAATGCTAATTTGAGTAATTGAACAGGAAGCACTGAAGATCATTGTAGTAAACGTCTGAATGCCTGTACTCTAGTCGGTACATTCTATAACATCTTGCATACCAAGTGTCATGCGAAATAGATTCTGCAACACCATTAAATGATCTAAATTATATTTTAATTTTTGTCATTGTTTTAAATACGAACAAACGAAATTCGCTGATTTAGGTCTAAATACAATTCTAATCAGTCAATAACTGTAATCTACCGTATCAAAGGCAGCGCAAAGGTTAAAATGCAAAATAATTTGATCGATATTTTCTTTTGTCCATGACGTGATTAAGGAACTTAACGATGGTACAGTAGTTCCAACCAAGGACTTTTCTTTTCCATAGACATAGATATCACTTTATTCATCCAAACATTTGGAAACTGTGGTTAGGCAATATATGGCAGATAGACTGTCAACCGGTTAAGGATACGTAGGCCTAAGAAATTATAAGTTGATTGACATCTATCTGAGACTGCAGATATGCTCAATATTCCTGAAGTACAGTGTAGTCTATATTTGGTCTCTTCAGCAACGGGAGAACTTGTGCCACTTCCGCTAAGGAAGACATGCCAAAAAAAAAGACCGAGATCAGAGCATGGACCTATAATAATAGGTCCATGATCAGAGCAGTCTAATGTTGGTTTCTTCAGCAACGACGGAAAACCTCTGCCACTTTAATTAAGGGAGTATGCCAAAAATTTTCAAGATCATCGTTGTCTAGATTTAATTGCTTCAGCAACAGATAACTGTATAAAATTCCAATAAGGGTGAAATCTCATCAAAATAGGGACAATTTAGGTTTGGTGACAATCATTAGTGAACTCTAGTTAAAAAATGACTATTTTTGCTTTGTTGTTTGAACAGAAACTCGTTGGAAATGCGTCGACGTCAATACAGTATAATGATAATGATAATGATAATGATAATAATAATAATAACATACAATCCTTATTTCCCGGTTAGTCATTTACCATAAAAACAATACGACATAGGGCTTATCTTATTTATAATATAGGCCACACACGTGTGTTTGAAACTAAATATAAGCATTTTCATCATGGTTTTATTTATTACAAACATATTCTTTCACCGTTATACACATTGAGGCCCTTGTTTTAGGTTAAAATGATCTATCTTAAATTTGTCTTTCTTGAGTTTGGGACTATTATATGTTTAAATAACTTAAAAGGATAAAACTAAAAAAGACCTAAAAAATGCGCGCCAAGCGCGCAAAATATTTTTGTGTTTTTAATTCTAATTTCGTCGGAATTGA
>NW_022696035.1:193903-213424 GCF_011630105.1 Anneissia japonica | reverse complement strand
CTGATACGACACTGGCTAACACGCCAATCATCCCCCCCAATGAAAAATATTTTTCTACGCCACTGTTAGTGCAAAATGAGCAAAATTTTTTTTAAAATGATTTTGGTCATTTTCAAGGGACAGTACATCTTTAACGTTGTGCAGCGAAACTCCCTAATATTTGCTATGAGCTCTTTGTATTATAGAAAGAATTCAAGACAGTTGAATAACTCATACTCAGTGCAGGCGTACTTAATTATTTGTATATGAATTAGTAGGATCTAGGAGAATTTAAACTAGAATGTTGCTTTAAAACATTGTTACTGTACTATTTACATGCCAATCTAAAAAACAACTAATCTTATAAAAATATGGCATATTGGAAACAACATTGTATTCAATAAACAAGATGCTTTTTTTTAAATTTTTTTTTTTTTAATGAAAATCTTTAATTGAACGTAGCTGAAAATACTTAATGGCTTTATCCCAACAACAAATTGTTGAAACATCGTATTTTATGTTTAAAATAAGAAATAAGAAACTAAATTTACATATTATGTAAATAAGGTTTTTTGTCAACATCATTCTTATCCACCATCAAAAGATTAAAACATGACAACCTATGACGAGTGGTCAAATGATTAAAACATAACAGCCTCTCACGAGTCATCACATAATATTTAATGTCTGTTGAAATAAAACATCCATAGCCAATTCATCATGTGAATGGTTGAAATATCACAGCTTTAATTTCTATAAATGATCCCATTACACTTCATAATGCAATTTTCTTGCGACAATGATGTACATTCGAGCAAATGTGACTTATACTATATTTGAACACAAATTGCTTAATTCCACTGCTAAAGTTTCCAATATCACCAAATAAAGTTAACAGAAAATATTAGTTGTGTCTTACAATCATAAGACATTCAATCACACTTCATAATTAAAAAATTTCATATTTACAGGCATTACACATAATATAGTTTTTAGAAACTTAAATACACAATTTAAAATGGAAATTGTACATACTTGTAAAAGGTTAAATTGAACAATGTTAATTCGAGAATTATAAAAATAAATTGCAAAATGCTTTTGTATAAACTAAGGAGAATCAATTATTTTGATTACACCATGAAGGTAAACAAAATATACACAGTAGTACCATGAGTATAAACCCATCCCAAGCGTTTGAGAAAGAAAATTATGCAACATGCTTAAAGTGGTTTAAGCCCATTCGCTAGCCTTAGAGGTTTGGAATAAAAATTGTATATTTCATTAGGCTTAGGTTCTAGGCTGGATGCTGCGAGGCCTGCTAGACCTGCTCTCTATTGTATATTTTTCCAATCCTCGAGTACAAAACCACCTCTAAAATGTCATTCCAAGTTTGTGATCAGGGGGTGGGGTTACACTCAAAGAACTAAAGATTTTGTATTTTCCTCCATAATTAAAATTTATACACATTTGAAAGACTTTAATTTGATTCTGTTGATAATTCAAATTCATATTACTTGATTATGTTTCCAACCAATAGTTTTTTTCCGAAACAACTTAACCATTCTCATAACATATAATATACCGTATTTATTCAGGAAAAAAATCCCTGCCCAGGGGCGTTTATTGTTGAGAAGGTTTTTGAAGGGGGGGGGGTTTATTCAAGGGGATTTTTTTTTAAGCGAGGCGTTTATTTGAATAAATACGGTATGTTATATTATAATATATAACATATTATAATGGTATATAATATACATTCATTTCAAAAAAAAATATACAATTGACATTTTAATACAGTAAAAAATATTGCCACAACATCAGGTTTAAAATACAATCACTTATCCTCATTTAAAATATTTGAAATGTAATGCAAATCAAGAGACAATTATGGAAGAAAATCTTGGACTTGCCAGATAACAGATTCAAGATAAAGTTGAATGTATCTTGTATGATTCAATCAATGTTTCAACTTATTCGGAATATGTTAGAAAACCTGGCAACTATTTGGAATAATTATGGAATTATCTTACTCTATTCAGTTATGTTAATCAGGTATTGCAGCAACATTTGTAAAAAAAAAAATCCTTTCTTGATAAATCCTTTGTGAACAATAGGATTTTTTTTTTTTAAATAAAGGGTTTTACTCTTTCTTCAAAGAGGGATGGAGCCATTAGTCAACCATTACACAAATAAAAAAAATAAACAATTAATAAAAACAAAATTTCACCCTCCAATTTGAGACCACATTGGTACCTGAAAATTTTGGTTGCTCTCCGACTCCAATTATAGAGGGTTAGCTTTTGATTAAGATTATTATTTGGTTTTTTGAATAAGTGTTCTCGACTTCGAGGGTGCACCGTAACTATCATTACTGTATTATCCTTTAACCTATGCTGTTATTTTTTCACTCTGTAATTTTTATCGATCCAATTCTCTTAAAAGTTTAGAAACAGGAAAGATCTATATATCGTGTCACTGCAATTTTTCATGTACAGTAAAGCACAATAAGATATTGGTGTTATTAGTGCTTTCTGTCACATTTTTAGTTCATTACCCTGACATACGATACTCCTTTGATAAAGATTAAACTATTTCAAAGAACTTCAGATTTACAAAAGTAATGCAATATGAAATAGACTAATGAAGCACCATTAAATTGTACAAAGCATTTAGCAGTATCACAGAGGTACTGACATTGTAACTCATTGTGAGGTGGTGTATATACAGCTCCACCCTAATGATACCATACAGGTACCATGCAGTACCTCCAAGTTAATGAGTTACTCTTTAAACCGCACCGCCTTGCTACGCAGTATTCTATCTTTTCATTGGTACAACTGAAGCACTGTGTCAACAATACCTCTGTGGAGGTACTAAGGCAGAGTAAAATTCATGTAACAGTATTGCAGTCATAAGGGAGTTTTCACAAGCTTAAGAAAACGATAATGAATACGGTTACGTAATGAAATTTTTAGACAATCCTTCCCGCCTATAGTAGCGTATCTGTCACAGCGTAGGCCATTCATGGCTATGTTCTCACACGGCAGCTAACGGTTAGCAGGATCCGGACTCTGCTAACCATCCGGATACCAAGAATATGATGATCGAATAACTGGCCAATAACAAACTGTAAAATTGTAAATGCGCATGTGCGATTGGTTGATGATAGAAACGCGCTCAATGTGCTAACTGATAGCGCTGATACCACTAATGGTTAGCGCTAATGGATCTGGCGTTCTCACACAGGGGCTAATGGTTAGCGCTAACGGTTAGCTCCAGATCCGGATACTAGGGCTCTCGTGAGAATCAGGCTAAAGTCTTTTGGAAGAATTAGAATCATTCAGCTTATACAGCATGTTGTCAAGAATGTTTGCGGTACGAATAATGATAATGACGTATTCGTATTGGTTATCGTTTTGTAAGGTTGCAAAATCTCCCTATTAGCAAGGTGTGGTGTGTATCAGGCAACTATTACTTTGGTTTGTATCATCTCTGCGTTGAATATTACCAACAGTTTTAACAAGCGAGTGTTAATTGTACAGGTTATCCTTTAGTCAAAAATTATTTTTTGTAATGGGCAAAGCTAATTAAATATATAAAACACTTCCTTCTTATATTTTCTAGCCTTTGTGGACATGAGATATTGTCTATAGGAACTCAATAGATGATCTTGGTTCAGTTGTGTATGTCTATAGAACCTCAATGAATCATCTGTGCTTAAGTGAGTATGTCTTTACTCAGACGTACTGGTTTAGATATGTATGTCTATAGAAACTCAATGGACCTTCTTGGTTCAGGCCTGTTAACAATCAAATCCACAGGAGTCCAACATCTAAAAGTAACTTTATGTGTATAGACAAACCTCTATCTTTCTGGATTGTTGGCAATTAAAGATATACAAATACCTCTCTGGAGTACTGGCAATTAAACATCTACAGGCCCTTCTCTCTGGTTTGTTGACAGGTACCTCTCTGAGTTTTTGGCAATTAAACCTCTCCAGATACCTCTCTGCTTTGTTGGCAATTAAACCTGTACAGGTACTTTTTTGGCTTGTTAACAATTAAACCTCTCCAGATACTTCTCTGCTTTGTTGGCAATGAGACCTCTACAAGATGACCTCTAAACAGGTATCTCTGTGGTTTGTTGGAAATCATACTTCTATAGGTACCTCTCAATGTCCTGTCAATAAAGAAAACAACAACAGTGGAGTTATGGTTTGGAAGGAGAGATGCCAGCATTTTAATCCAAAGATCCTAGGTTCAAATCCTGTGAGCCAACAGGATTTTATTTCTGAAGACTAAAAACAAACTCGATTATACAATGCATTCTTATTTTTCTAAGGGTAATCAAATACTACTACTGAAGTTGGCAGGGTGGGGGGAGGACTATATGAGACTAAACGCAACAGGATGGGAGACTGGGGATGATGAAATTTTCTGGCCGAGTCTTGTCTACTACATTATTGTTTAAGCCTGGTGTCCTAAATTGTTTAAGTCTTCAGCGAAATTCTGATTGAAGAAAAGTATAACACACTGAAAGATTTTTTTAGGGAAACAAAATTCTTGGTGATCCCTTTCCTGTTATGTTTAATCAACATATATTCATTGCCTTATCCAAGTTTTCCATCATATATGCCTATAATAATTGTTATTTTCCCTATCATAAAATAGTACCTACTTAATAATAATAATAATACTTCATTCTTAGATAGTGCAAGTAAGTAAGCTTTCATTGTGCTGTACATAAAAAACAGAATACAGGCTTCGGTATTTTGATTGTACTGTATAATAATAAAAAAAATTTAGCCACTGAAAATATATCAGTTATTGGCAGCCTTTGACTAGGACATTTAGTATTCACCACTTCATTGGGCCTATTTTGAAACAGCACCATCAATGTCTTACAACTTTTCACTGGGGGACGTCCAGCAGCCTAACATGAGCAAATTTAGTTTTTCCAAACACATATCTTCTTTTGACAACCAAAAATATGCAGGTTTTATGCGCCCCAAATTTATTTTTTTTCTTTTTTGTTATGACATTTTGTTTTCAAAGACTAGCCCAGGCATCCAGTCACAGAGCACAGATAAATGCTGGTCACATCATAGAGAGAAATGCTAGGTAGTGGTAGTTGCCAGGTTCTTGGGAATTCCATTTCAAATTTAGCAAAAATGGTGTATAAGACCAACTTTATAATTGCTTCACTTCAAAAACCTGATTATCTATGAGTATTTGCGAGTAAATATCAATACTGAAGCAATGAAGCAGAAAGCGTCAGTTCTGTCACTTGATTGGTTGAAACTCACCCCGCTGCTCTTTGTAGCATCTTTCAGTAACTGTATACTACATGCACATGTTACTACACCAGCACCTGCCCGACATATTGCTATGTTGTGCAATATCGTCCAACTGAAAGCATATAAATATGGTCATGATATATCTATATATGGTTATGGTTCACCTATATATGTTAATCATTTATCAAAATATCATCATAAATTATTTAAATATGGTAACTTTGCATCTTTATAAGGCTATAATGCATCTACATGATCATGTACCTGTGATCATGATGCACTTGTGACCGACTCTGGCAAAAACCAGGCGTTTGTCATGCAATGGTCATGCATCTATATTGTCACACTGGTGGAGGTGGGAACTCTTGTCAAAGATCTTCGACCTCTCTTTGGGGATATTTGACCTCCTGTTGGCAAACTTGGACTCCTTATTTGTAAACCTCAGGTAGAGCCACTGCTCACAGTGTTATCAGAATAAGGATGACTTCTAATAGACATGAAAATCACACCAATTTTTTTTAAACATTGCTCAATTAGTTGGACGTTATACCACACCAAGACCAGGTTGCATCTATATATGGTCATGATGCATCTAAATATGGTCATGTACCTTTATATGGTCATAATGCATCAACATAATCAACAAATGCTAGCAAAGTACTGGTATTGTACCTGTCTGTATCTGGATCATAGCACTCAACAGAACTTAAATAGGCTGATCCGTTGTGACCGCCAACTGCGAATATTTTTCCACACATGGTCGTGACTCCAACACCACCACGACACACGTTCATTGGTTTTATGAATTTCCATTTGTCATTTGCAACGTCATATTTTTCAACAGTATTCAATGGTGAACTGTCATCAAATCCACCTATAAGAAAAAAAAACCAGAATAATTCTTAGTTCTAAAACGTTACTTAGCAATTATTATGACTTATTTGTAAGTTATTACTGCAGTTTAAGTTTCTTTTCATGTTCTGTACTTCTAAAGAATACGGTCATATGCAAACCCCTAAGGAGTACAGAAGTTCTGTTGTCTATCATTTTAAATGTCCAGGCTGCAATAGTGATTATATTGGTAAGACAGATAGGTGCTTAATAACTAGACTTAAAGAACATTCTTCACGATCTGATAGTGTCTTGCTAATATGGATAATTTTTTCATTCCTGATGATGACATAATTAATGTCGAAATATTGAATCCCAACACGATGGCGTGTATTTCAATACTTGGAGTATGTATTATACTTTCTTATCTAAAGAATACAGTCAACCAAAAAAAAACCTTACAAAAACTTTGAAATGCTTTATCAAAAACTAACCACAGATCTTTTAAATAACAGATCTAAAAAAACAAATAGCTTTCAATGATTAACAGTCAATTTGCTGCCAAAAATTAAAATATACCTTATGATATTCACCTCTTTTTAATCAAGTTAATATTTCAGTTAAAAGCCTTCAATAAATGAGAACATATTTTCTAATAACAAAGACATAATTATGTCCTTTACATAAAACCCTTCTATCCGTAACATACTGGAAGTTACTGTATCTTATTTTATAAGGTAGTATGAAACATGACTCCGAATAAAGTGATATTCTCCTCTTCGTCATCTTCGTTCTTCATCTCAAAATCTTTTGACTGTTCCGTCTCATAAAGGCAAATCAAAGACTTATGGTCAACGTGCTTTTTCTTTTCAAGCCCCCTTTATATTTAATTCCTTGCTGCTTTTTGTTCGCGATTCGTCTGATTTGCTTTCTTTAAAAAAAAATCTTAAAACTTACCTATTACTAGAACGTTAACTTACAAGCTAACTATATAACTATTTGTTATTATTATTATTATTATTATTATTATTATTATTATTATTATTATTATTATTATTATTATATACAAGCCATTTTTGATTCAATATTTCAAACTTCATTAGTTTTCATACCTGAGGATGAACTAATAAATTTTGAAATATTGAATTAAAAATGGCTTATATCACATTTGTTTGTTTTATACTATCTTATGTCAAACTTATCAGTAAACCCCATTGTTATTTTATAACTTCTTCACAGATAATATATCTCTGATTATATTCAAATACAAAAAAAAAAGAAAATAAATAAATATTTATACATCATTTCCGGTCTCAATACATTTTGCAAATAAAGAATGGTAATTGTAATGTCAAAATGATATGAAGGAGAAACCCAATGGTCTGTACGTGCAAGACCCCTTACCTTTTATTCTGAAATTTGCATTTAGGATGGTAATGCTGATGACAGATGTGAACACTCTCACATTGCAGACCAACACATCCAACTTCATTTTTACTTTACAAGATGGAGCACATATTTTACTTATATAAAGAATTATGGTGAATATCATAAAATAGTAGGTGGCTTGGGCTCACAATGTAATCAATTCAACCGACTAAAAATATGATCAGCTGCTGATATCTAGGTTACTTCCTGGATACAGTACGCAAAAAGGTTTCTATGGTGATGAAATTGAAGCCTTTATTTGATAATTATGTACGGAAGATAAGTTTGTAAATGACAATTATTGATTGTTCCAACAAAATTAAAAGTCAGGTTTAAAGATGTCATTTAAGCTAAAAATACTGAAAAATTCAATTCCCTATTGAATTGCCTAATTTTTATATTTAAGAAAGTTAATGACTTTTGAATAAGAAAAAAAAAATTCCCAGTCAATTAAAAGACAGTTTACCTTTTCTGTACTATTTAGTATAGACTCATTAATTGTCTGGTAATCAATTAAAAAATTTTCGTAATAAAATGTCTGTAAATCTATGAAAAAGTTTTTCATTTTCCTCATGTTGATGCTTTGGTCACTCTTGCAGGACATTACTCCTTTTCTTTTTATACTTTTTTTCTTATTATTTACCTTGTTTGGAGGTTTCGAAGAATAAATGAATCAATTAACAGTTTTGCTTTGATAGAATCAGTATTTGTTTAAGAGATGTCTATTATCCAGCATTTCCTTAATTAAACAATCAAACTTTAATAGTTTTGCATTTACTTTTAAATAAGAGTCTGAAATTTTCGACAGCTTTAAGATCATATCTGTTACACCATGTTGACTTAAGTACATACTTAAGTTTCCATGTATCTGTTATCACTTCAAAATTAATTAATTAATGGATAGACTTATTTTGGTGATTATTTCAATATGAACTAGCCAACAATACATCTCATTTTGTGTCGAGACTTCACATTTCCATTCCAAATCAAAGGTGCAATTTCCACTCTTTCTTACCTATTGCGTATAAACTCCTGTTGAGGACCGTGAGTCCGCCTCCCGCTCGTCTTGTATGCATTGGCGCTATCTCACACCATTTGTTTAGGTGAGGGTTATAACGTTCACAGGTGTTCAAAGTTGCTTGGCCATCATTACCGCCGACTGCAAAGATGGCAGAAAAAACAGTTAAATTAATACACAGGTGGGAAAATGCATTAAAAAAAAGAATAACAAAATTGCAGTTAAAATAACACTAGAAGATGAATCAAACATAGATTATCAACTCCATATTAAACACAAATATTATACTTAAAGAAAAACATTTTCATTAAGCATGTGTCATAATTGGTGTTCACTACACATAATTCGAAACAAAGGATTTTTATTTTTTAATGTGTTTTTAACAACCTGATTACAGACAAGACGCGTTATTGTTATTGCTATCTTCTCAATTTATCACTGCCGTCATATAAATATCACATTATATACTTACTTGCATAAATACATCCATTAAATGTGCACACTCCGACACCACCTCGGGGTGTGTTCATGGAGGCAGCCTTCTCCCAAGTGTTTGTGGAGATGTCGTAGCGTTCTACTTCCGAGAAACACACTTCATCATCCAGGCCCCCAATAGCGTATAGTGGACCACCAAGACTAGCAACAGCTAAACCACGTCTGTGTGCAAAAAAACAAAAAAATTAATCAAGAAAATTAAATTCATAAGTAAAAAACTGTTTTACGTTTTTCAGATGAACAATAATATAAATCGTAGTACACGACATAAGATGTTCTTAGAAGCACTGAGGTGTTGAGAGTATCAAAATATCAGAAGAATGAGGAGAAGGAGGATTTTTTACTCATGTTTCTATTGGTTTAAATTAATACAGTATGCAGGGGCGCATCCAGATTTATCCGACCATGAAGCTTAGAATATTCTGAATCTGGCCTGGTAGTTTAAGGCACAAACCTTTTATTGTTCATTGGTGCGACCAGAACCCAAGTATTCTTTTTTGGATCAAACACTTCCATTGAGTTCAGATGTTCTCTACCATCATGGCCACCAACTGCATAAACTTTACCTGAAAAATGTAAATAAACAGTTTAAGTATACATATATTAACAACATGATGAACAACAAGAAATATTGTATGTATTCTGGTAGCCCATAGAGGGCGCTACAGAAATTGAATCCATCAAGGCCACCAACAGCATAAACATTACCTGACAAGTGTATATAAAAAAGTTTAAATATACAGTGTTAAGTACATGTTTAAACAACAAGAAACTATTGTATTATTCTGATAGCCCATAGAGGGTGCTATACAAATTTAATAATGCCACAATAAGCAAACATCAATAATACAATAGCAACATTGTAATATAAACTATTTATTGATTTCTAATTAGGTATGGCTATCAATATCAATCTTTCTATGAGAATATGTTCTGTTGATTTAGCAATACTTTTAGATTAATAAAATAAACTTTACATTTTTCTTTATACGATATTGTAGAGGGTGTCGCTGCCAAGCTCATCATACTAAAAGTTAATCTGATATTGTGACGCCCTCTTAGAGATGAAAATATGATGCTTTTTACTAAGTCTCGGTGTGAGGCATAAACTATTGTTATGGTTTCAGTCGTGAGAGAAATCCTGTGCTCTCAAAGGATTTGAACCCATAACCCATGGGATGGGAAGGCAAGCATCTTAACTATCCACTAATGTTAACGATTTAAGATTATTCTTGTTTTTCTTACCGTTTATAGACGTAACCCCAACATGCCTGCGTTTCCAATTCATCTCCTTCACCTGTGACCACGTGTCGTTCCTGTAATCGTAGCATTCCATACTTCGAAAGGGATCACCGGTAGCACCTCGTCCGCCAACAACAAAAATAACACCTGCAAAACACAAATTAAAACATTTAAAAACAGAACCCATAATATTGCGGTATTGTAAATTACTTATACATCATAGATATTAATTAAAGTGAGTGGTGAGGTAGTTCCCGGTAGTTCCTACTACTTCCATATGCATGCCAAATTTATGTGTACGCATTGAAATGGCTGTAGCTGGACGGTTTGCTGTTTATTACTGAGGTATAGTAAAACAAATGAAACATGGTTTTATTTCGGCAGAGGTAAATTCTACTTCATTTGTTCTGAACTATTGCGACCGGCTTCCTCCACTTCACGTCAAAGGAATGGAACTATGACCCTAGTAAAAGAAGCTAAAGGCAATGAACTATAGAATTGTAGGCTTGTATGCAGTAAAGAAAAAATGCTGTCTGTCCGACCCTCATTTTTCAAATGTCACTGTGTATGGGCATCTTAACAATTTTTGGCCTTATCAACTGAATCTATTAATATTATCCTGGTGTGCAACCAGGACAACTCCCTGATGCAACTTAATTTCAAACCATTCTCTACACATCTACACAGGTTTACTTGAGGACTGCTTTAATGAAAATCACCAGTAGAAAGACGATCCAGACATTCCCGCCACTCTACCACAAGAATGATTGGACACTTTATTAAATTTGGTTGATTCATAATTACTGCGTTGTTTATATGTCCAGTAACTTGAATAATCATCCAATTCGGGAATGTCAAGATGCCAGCCACGTTGGCTATGTGAACGAATAAAAGGAATGCCTGGGGCTATTAGCACATTTCGCTTGAGCCATTCTATGGAAGCCAGTATCATTTACTTGGAGGATGCTTGGAGTAATTAGCGAAATCTCAGACTACACACACCCTGAGGATATTGGGTGTAAAAGTAACCGGACATCACTGAAATACTTTGCACATTTCGTAAGTTCAATCAAGGAGGTATAAAATATTTTTATACCTCCTTGGTTCGATGAATATCACAATGGTCATTAGCAATTGCAGATGACAGTGACATTGTCCCATGGATCTATACCAAAGTACAAAGCCTCAGTATCGTGTGCTTTGAATCTAATAATCTATTTACTATGGGATCTCAAGTAAAAACTATGTTTAACATTTACATTTGTGGTTCAACATCTTACAAAAGACTAACAAGTCCATTGCTGCAAGGTTTTGGTGACAGATGCTTATGGGAGATCTAAAAATTTGCCTTCTGTTTCTACTAAATTGAAAACACTCCCACCCATGTGTTCTTGTGCTAAGATTTATTGCTCAATACTATTAAAAACTACTGAAGTAATAAAACAAGCTGTTTGTAGAGAAAATATAACAAAACCCTTAAAAATGAAAAATTCTAATTTAAAAGAATCAAAATTAAACAGATCAAAATAATTCAGTCTTATACTCATTTTCAAGTATTTTATTCTAAAAACCCTTTAACAGTGAGAGCAAAAGTATCCAGAAAAGTTAATATTTATAGTCTGTCCAAGTGGTAGTGATTGTTTAAAAATGAAATTTTCAGTTGGGTTGTTTGCTGTTGCATTGATATTCAAAGTAAAATACATGATTGACATAATACAATTATTTACTAAAAAAATGAAAAAGAAAATTTGTAAAAAAAAAAATATTAGTTTTCAGTACCATAAAAGACAAGCCGGTGAGGGTGATTAAACTTATTATTTTTTTATTAGGTCTTACGTACATGGCATACTGTCTTCTACATTCAAGTATAAATCTTAATAAAACTCATAAAAATAAAGATGTTTATTTCCTGCATTATAATCGAAAAGCTAAAAATTTGAACTCGTGACAGATTCCCTTGTTTGTATTACTCTTAATTTCTTTCTTAGTGAAATGTAATAATCGAATATACATCATTCATCTTTTAAATTCTGTAAATGCCTTGATGTATTTACTTAAACAAGGCAAGTACTGTAGTTATTCAAGAGCGACACTTAACAAATTTTTGAAAATTGAAACATTGGTAGCACTTCATTTATTTACTAAGTCAGTCTATGCTGGCTTCATCAGGTGTACATTACTGGCGAAAAAACTTGTGTAATAGACCGAATTAGTCACCAAACCAAAGCCGTTATATATAGTGGGTATAACATCAAGACAAAACGCTAGGTGGCAGTTTTTTTTACACAATAATAAGCCTCCGCTCGAGTTGACAGTCACAATATTATATTAACTCGTTAGATTTGAAATAGAGTGAAAGAAACAATTGCATAGCTATGTCGGGTGAACATGGGCCTAGCCCTAGACTAGAGTCATACAAACAACGTTCTTCTGACTCATTGGCCATCGTAGTTAAAAGAAACATCTTATACAATTCAGCAAATTTTAAAGTTTATCCAATGGTTTAAATATTTCATACAGAAATTACAACAAAATGACTTATTGACAGTATACAAGCTGAATATGTATCTCTCAATCAATAGCAATCACCTAGAAGGCCTCTCAAAATTCTTTATATTTTTAGTCTGAATGTAAATTTAAATCAAATCAACCTTTTATCTCATGAATCTATGAATCATTCAAAATGTATACATTGTTCATAAATAATATCTTAGTACGCTAACTTCATTACATTTTAGACGATTTAATAGATACCACTTTCGATGCTTTGCATAAGACTTTACGATGTAAACAACTTTTGATACACACTCGGCCAAATCTTGATGACGTCATCACTTTTGGTGACGAATTTGGTCTACTAAATAAATAGTCTATAATAGTTATAAAGTGCTACCAGTGTTTTTATTTTCATACATCTACCAGACCATACTGAAAATAGTGTTCCATTTTCTCTTTGACCAGACTAACATGGGTCCATCTACTATTATACTGTTATAAAAAATGTTTGGAATTGTGTTTATCATGTTACTATAATCTTGTTGAAATGTGTTGTATGCTGGCCTTAATTACTTGCAAGCTAGTATAGCATGTGAGAAATCAGTTGTAAAGTGTCCCGATGATTATGAAGGCACATTATATTCCACAACTCTTATTGAAATTTGAAAATAGAATACGGTACAGTAAGTATGTTTCTAATTATTTTAGTGCATTGCTTATTCGAGAAGGATGTTTATTTAATAATCTAAACTGTTCTTATTCTTGTACAGTATGTCATGAATTTCAATTTTGTGTAACCATTTGCAGAATAAATGTAAAGACAAAAGAATTGTCTTCTAGTCTTCCAATAAAACATAGAGGATTTCTTGTGATGGAAATAAATATAGATAGCGTTCTCTAAGCAAATGAACTACAATCTAACCTTGATGTGCTTTCAACTTCATAATATAGCATTTTATTTCTAGCATGTTTTATATCTTTTATTTGAAAAATGTAAGCCTATATTATGATAAATCCACTTTCTTGTGATGGAAATAAATATCAGTAATACACATACAAATGGACTCAAGTAACCTTGATGCGTTTTTCATTAGCATAATTCCAATTATTGCTTTAAAATTTATACCTCTATAAATCCAGCCTATAAAAAATACTACACTTTCTTACGATGAAAACAATTTAAACAGCGCCCCCTATATAAATGAACTGAAGTAAACTTTGAAATATGTACTTTAGCATATACAATGAAGCATGAAGAAAAATATTTTACTGACAAGTGCAGCGTAAGGTTAAAAAAAAAAAACATGTGTTACACAGCAAAAAAACCATTAATCAATTGTGATTGATATTCTTCTGTACAAAGCAGGTGTTTTTAACCATTTTTGTTCTATGTGGTGTTTAGAACTAAAAACCATCGTGAAATCTATTGACTAGTCCCTCAATATCAAAAGAAAGTCTTGTCTGCGTACAAATTAAATGAGGAAACTAGCGACAGCACTTTATTTCAAGTAGGCATTACGTAGTTTCCTGTTGAATTATTTTACCATTATGGTTCCCTAATTTTTGTCTGAGAATTGAATCTCCTTTTATAGTATGAAAACATGCTCTTTTATGTTTGGGGAGGGTTGAGGTAGCTAATCATATAGTTAATTAACAACATAAAGCTGACAAATTAGCAAAGTCCTTTACAGTGTAATGAATGTTGGGATGTCTGTGGAGTTGAATCATCATTTATTAAAGGAAAACAACGGGCAAACAACCATGGGAATGGGTGCTGTTTTATGTCGAATGTGCCTAAGTTGAAAAATTGTCAAAGTTGAAATTATTTTCATGTCACTTCATCTTCCCTATATTTACCATGGTTAATATTTGCTCTAACTCTATTAAATTTAAGTCAAATAAAAACAAAAGTCGAACATATTTTACATGTGAAATTGATTTGTTTTCCATTAATTGTTAGTCCGTAAGTTGAAATTAAAATCTTGACGTAAACTTCCATCATTTTAAGCTGTCAAGTGACAACAAGTGACTCAACCATTTGGCAATGCAGAAATTCAAGCGCTAAGTAAGCCCGACAAGTGACTCGTGTTTACATTGCATAGCGCTACTTTGTGCAGTTAATTTTACATGCGACTCAAATCACATTCCTCACTATTGTTCAGACGTGGTAAAGTCGACAAGCGACTAATGTTTAAGCACTGTTTCAGGTTGTGTTAGTTCTTTTCTAAATACAGTAAATTAAATTGTATTGTAAAATACGTTCAGTAATTGTAAAATAAATGTTTTATGGAATTTAGGTATAGGGAATAACCCGTCATATAAAACAAATATGCTAGTTTTATCTACATCCCGATCTTCCTTGCATACAAACTATCTGCAGAGCATCGCCTGCTCTCCTCACGGTGCAGCGAGAAGCAAGCACATGCATGAGTAGTTTTATCGTATTTTAAAATTTATTTAAAAGAATTTATCGTATTTAAAACGTGTTCGCTTGATGGCCATGCAAAAATCAGTTATTAAATTTTAGTTTAACAATATAAATATGATTAAGCTTTAATTTAAGTATTGACTGATTCCTCTTTATACTGTATTCAAAAGATTGGCATGAAAAGCAGTTAACAAAACATTTAAATATACTGTAATAATTGAGGAATAATGTAATGCATTGCTACTCTGAAGAATACTGCTTTCAAGGTAAGTTTAGGTAGCCTAGGTTTTACAGTACTTCTACAGTACTAGGCCAAATGTGCAGTCAACATTGTGCGTGTACCATCAGTGCGTGCTAATTTGTTCCGGTCTCTGTAAGGCCTAACTCAAAGTCAAGTTGCTATTGTGATATAACTCGAATAAAATTTGACTTTGCTTTAGTCAAATTTAATCTAAGTCGGACTATAATTCAGTGACACTTTAGATTCGACTTAAGCTAGTTTCAATGTAGTGGTGAGAAATTATGATAGTAAAAACCAATTGCCTGGCCTCCTGCAATCTTGCTCTCAATAATATCTTAGAACCAACTATGTATTCTGTGATAAATGAGAAGTCATTATAAAATTTGCAGGAGAATGGGAAGGTCTTGGGCCTATATTCTCCTAGACTATCCATAGCTTATATTTAGTAACCTATGGGCCTAGTTTAATCTTTCCAGCCCAGGGGAGATGGGTTAAGTAGCCTCTGTTGGGGGTGGAAAATTCAGGGCCACATTTGCCCAATAGTTTCCATGTGGTACTTCATGGTTCAATTATTGTTTGATTTAAAACTAAACTCCTAAATTGCTTAAAAGCAATTATCCTTATGAAGCTTTAATTTACATAGCCTCCTCAGAAATGTTTAAAATTCTTGTAACTTGCTTTGTCAAATCACAAGTGCTATAAACCTCAACAAATTTTAAATAAAGTAGTTAAAAAAAACAAAACTGTATCATAATAGGGTGAACTAATGTGTTGATATCTGCTGGATACTATTGAGCAGAAAATTGAGGAGATAATAATAAATGTTAAAAAAATTGATAAAAAAGAAAATTAAAAAAAAATTACAATTAATAATTTTGTATTTGTGCTCATTCTTATCAGAAATCGGAAAATTGGGCTAGGCCCCAGGGCCTGGGGGCCAGTGGCTGTAGCAGTTCAGTGCCACCAGTCTTACGGATACACTGTCCTTCCCGCCTACCATAGCTCTTAATATGAGGGTTATTCAGGAAGCCAATTAAAACCAAACGCTGGCCTGGTTTGAACCGGTGCCTTTAGCACAAGAAGCAGGAACATTACCTCTCAGCCAACCGCACAGTGGTAGAATATTTAGAATAAATATTACTTTAAAAAATGTTTCTGTAACAAATATAATAAAAATAATATTAATAAATAACACACAACGTTATGAGCTACCTGCACAGCTTTTTCTTGGTCTAACACGATCGCTTGTTATCGACTTGGGTGAGAACTTAGAGACTACTTTGTTTACTGCCAGATAATAATTCTTTGCTTCGTCAACGAGATCCCGACAGGCATGGTTCCGTCGAAACAACTCTTCGTTTTCTACCTCTTCCATCAGGAACTCTGGACTTAACATTGGAAGTCTGACCTAGTTATGAAAAAACAATGAGAATTTTAAATCAACTTGATACAAACACTATTTTATTAAATGAATATATTTATGTTATATATGTTGTTTATTCCATATTTTTCAATACTTTGCAGCTACGACTACCACAAGAGACACCGGCAAGATAGGGGTGGTGCCAGGATTTGCTCTACGAATGGGCCAAGGTCCCCGATGAGTGGGCTGATGTCCCCGACAAGAGTGAAGTTGGCGTGTTGCTCAAAATGTTTCAAAAGTGGTCCAGGGGGTGAAGCCCCAAAATTTGACAATTTAGGGGTTTTAAAGGCTTATTTAATGATTTTATAAATAGAGTCTACTAATATGGACCCCTGGCCCTCACTAGCGCCACCTACAGTAGCAACACATGAAGAAAGCAAAAGGAAAAAAAAAGGAAGATCTAAGTACATATGGATCAAAAAAATAAACAAAGATCTCAAACCAATCAACAATCAATACTTTGAAAAATAACGAATGCAAAAGATGTCTTGACTAAATAATAATAACTAATTTGCGATTTGTATAGCACCTTTCGTTGAAACCAACCTCGAGGCGCTTGACAACAATTACAATCAAATATAGTATTTAAACTTTCGTACAAAAAAAAAAAAAAAAAAAAATTGAAACCATGAACCTAAACTCACAGAACACATGAAAACCTTTACCAAACCAAAACCAACATCGCACTGTTCATCAGCAATTTAATACACGAAGATGGAAGGCCAAAAGAAGATGTGTACCGGTTCATCTAAATCAACACCCAATCATAGGAAAGATAGCTCAGTATGTTTTCATTATTAACAAACAAAGAGCACGAATATGGACACTTCCAAATAAAAGTTAATACACAGAGACTGCTATGTTAAAATAATTATAAAACAGAAGCTTTGTTCTTAAATGTATAGCACTAAAATAATCATACATAATTCTGCTCAATTGATTATTGGATGATTGTAAGAAAATATGGACATATGGTTTTGAAATGTGCTGGCTAACATATCATGGCTATTTGTAATATTACCGTACATTTGATAAAATGTTAACTACGGTAACAGGAGACTACAGACAAAGGATAGTCACGGATGCTGACTTCTGAAGGTTACGCTAAGAAAAATACATAATTATAATTTAATAGTAGAACAAATGATAATAGGTATTTATTCTGGAGAATAAGATTAGGCTTATATAGAAAATTACGATTGAAAAACTAGTTTTGTACGTGCAACACATACAAATCTTGTATTTTAAAATCATGTCTTATTTGTAGATCATCCGTAATACGCAAATTTACTACTGAAATGAAGCTATACTACTGTTAGTATGAATACAATTTTAAATGCGAGAAATATTTAGATTTTAATGAACAAAGGAAGCCCATTACACCCGACAAAAATCATCCAATCCAAAAATCAGAAACTCCGAGTCTTCTTATATGTGGAACGCCTTATATGCGAGAATATAAAATGGTATGTATTCTAAATATTTTCTGTGATCTATGTTGTATAATTTTGAGTGCTTTTATTGTTTTAACCAGAAGCAAATTCAGAGGGGAGGTGCCCCTTTGATTCCCTCTAAATGTCTGCTAAAAAAAAAAGTAGGGGAAAAGAAAAATTTAATTTTAAGATTGTGTGTGCCATTTCCGGTCATCTTGCGGTATATTTCAAATTCATCAATACTTAAGGTCTAGACTACCAGATTTTTTTTTTGACAAAAACTGTTGTATGCCCAAATATAGTCATGATGTGCCTATATATGGTCATGATATGCCCAAATATAGTCATGATGTGCCTATATATGGTCAGGATGTGCCTATATATGGTCATGATGTGCCTATACAGTATATTGTCATAATGTGCCTATATATAGTCATGATGTGCCTATATATGGTCATGTGCCTATATATGGTCATGATATGATGTCATCATGACCATATTTATGCTTGTGATTTGTTTTTTTCCAAAACAACTAACAGACTGGACAAACTATGACACTGGTTTCAGTGTAGGCCTACCCTAGTTCTTTATGTCTATAATTTATTCATGATCATTAAATTCTACTCTGCTCTGAAGATGGTTCACAAAGACATCTCTGCCAAATTAAATATTAATTCTTCTAAAAGGCCACTGAGCAAAACGATAAGACTTGGACAAAGGACGGGAATTCAAGACTAAATTAATGAATAATATTATTACTACTACTACTTTGAAATTCAGTATTTATAAGGCACCCAGAATGAGCAGAATAATATAAGGAGCATGCATAGAATGTTAAGACCCAACTAAAAAGGTTAAAAGAAAAAATAAAAAAAAATAATAATTTTGTTGTTCTTCAGTGTACTAAAACATAACATTAATGGGTATTACAATTATTATTGTCACTATCCAAATATGTAAAGCATTATTAGTTGTTTTAATCTATAACAGTTTTAAAAACACTAATCTAATTAAAATTAAGTTTAATAACAATAGTATTACTATAAGGCTATGTTCACACACACGGCGTAAGACTGGCGTAGCTTACGCCAGGCGTAAGCTAATTCACGAATTAAAATTCCAAAGTGTTCACACAAACGGCGTTCGCTATATTAACGCTGGCGTTAAACTAGTAGTAATATAGGCCTATGGGGGAATAGTTTTAAGTTTTAAAT
>NW_022696035.1:182570-193667 GCF_011630105.1 Anneissia japonica | reverse complement strand
GTACTAGGCATCCAATGGTTAGACCTATGTTGACTGACCTCAGCCAACCAGTACCTGTGCAATTTGTTGCGATTAGATTCCATGGTAATTGGGAGTAATAAAGATTGTAGCACCCAATCGCAACGGGTAACAATTGCGATATTGATTTAACTCCTATCAACTACTATTGGTGAGCGTTCACACACGATTTTGAATTGCAAGTGGGTACATTTGGGTGTCGCCATTGCTACAACCAATCGGAATGTGATGCTAGTCTGAATAGGGTATTACAAAGAAGCTACAGCATATCCCACTTAACTTGAATAGTACTGTAATACTGTACTGTACAAATCAAGTCAACATCACCTCGACATTACATTTTTCAACTTATTTAATTTTGCTCTACAACATGCATGCTACAGTACAGAAGGATGCAGAATGCAAAAATTTTTTTTTTTTTTTTTTTTTACAAAACGCTGTTCCACGACAAAATTAAATATGAGCTTCCTCACTGATAGGGGTTCAGGAATTCTGCCCAATTGAGGACCTATGGCCCATTTTGTGCTGAGTGGTGTGAATCTCTTATCACAATGGTGTGAAGAGAAAGTTATTTTCACATGGTGATATTGACTGTCAAATGCAAACTTGATGATGACGACGACGACGACAATGACAATGATTTGTTTGGGAACGTTCTGACTGAGTAATCGGTACGATAACACATCAGGTAGGGCAAAACATCACTCCTATGATGTTTTCCTGAACCAAACACATATCCAAATGTCTATGATTTTGCTGCTTGTATCTGAAAAAGGTTGAGCAAACTGTGCATTAATGAAAAATTAGTGCAATGGTTTGAGATAAGAAAATAATTTTCTATGCTTTGAGTATTTAGCTACCCTGGATGGGAGGTTCCATTTCTACACATAGGGGTAGACTTTTCTTTCCTTAGAATTTCTCATAACATCTAAATAATTACACATCAAAAGAACAAATTTAGATACAAATCAACCTCGGTCAAAAGAGGTCATTGCTTGCTGTGAAAGATTACTTTGTATCCAAAACTATTGTCTGCGATGTTGAATACTGTATAACAAAGGAGATAACATAAAATATAAATTTTTAGTGAACAATAGAAATTTAGGATGGAGAGGCTATTGGTATTGAATTTTAATTAGCTATGTTCTTTGTGTTTAATTAAGAATTGTAAAATATTATGATGTTACTAAATATTATCATTAATATTGTACACCTGAATATAGTAATATTTTAAAATTTTTCCATACGATCTGATTATATTTAATAATATATTAGTTTATCTGTCTGTCCGTCCATCTACAGTATCCTGGTTAAAAATACTCCTCAGTATTATGGACTGAAAATATGTACAGTAGTACCGTGATTAGCTAACCCGCCGCACACCAATAATGATTTCGAATAAAAAGTAAAATATTACGCCCACTGCTACCTTGAACTCTCCAAAAATAAGATACTGTATGTAAGCCTATATTTCTTCCTAATTATATAAATTTAATTAAAGCATTTAACCATCCCATTCACCAATAACACTTTATCTTATTTTCTCCGTCTGGATGTTATTGGCAAAACCAGTGCTAAATGAGAAAACATTTTATTTTAACCTTTTTTTCTGCCCTTCTCCAGTGATCTTTCCAAAAAATAAGTTTGCGAAACAAGTAAGGCTATAATAAAGTGTTTTGCCTTACTAAATAGGCCTACTGCCAGTATTTGCCGTGTAACATTATCCGTTCATATATTCATACAGTAGTATGCATTCAAAAGTACAAGAGTCCAAATTAAGACTTTTGGGGACACAAATCGTCGTTCACATCACAAACTAAACACAATCAAAGTAGATTGTGTTAGTTCTTGAAATCACAGGAGCGCGTCAAAACAAGCGCGTATTGGTTGTAAAGCAATTTTGTATTCTTTACCACACAAAAAGTCCTTAACAACAACAGCGCGTATTTTGACGCACTTTCTTGATTTCACGAACTAACACAATCTACTTTGATTGTGTTAGTTCGTGATGTGAGTGACGAAATGGGCGATGACACTTTTGAGTATGCAAAATACCGTCAATGTGAATTTCTTCTTAAGAAAAACAGCATTTTTATTGTTCACATGGTTAAAATTACCACATGGCTTTGGTGAAGAGGAGGATGTTTCCATTGAATTTTGTTTTAGCAAAACTAAGCTGGTACAGTATATGATTAATCTAACATGAACAAGACTTGCATGTCTAGTTGTGGTCATATACTGTACTACTATTAAGACTTGACCTTTGCCCTAACAAACTAAGTTTTCTTGAATTTGATATCTGAATAATAGATTGAGATTAAGTCTCTATGATATGGGACCATCAAATAATTCAACATTCAAAACACGTACAGAATACTTAATAATTAATCTCAGTGTTATAACCGTCTCATTTTTTTCCACTGTACACAATCTTGCCATCTGTTATAACAAGCCTGTGTTAGACCAAATAAAATTAATTGCCAGTTTCATGTTCCAGCGATCATCAAATCTTGGAACCTCATGAAAACTAATTATTTTGCAATTAAATTTTTCTTTCGATGGAAAATAAAACTAATGAAGAGATGTCAAAACATAAGTAGCAGTCTTTATGTTACAAATACTCATTTTACTTCCTTTTTATTTTTCTTATTTACCACTAGTACCGTATGCAGGATATTAAATAAAATATAGTAAATACCCTCACCAAAAAATTATTTCAAATCTTGGACATCAAACTAATAATTAATTTTATTTGGCTTTATGATGTTCTTATATTATTACACAGAATGTAGTCTTGGCAAAATGATGTGTCGTTAGTCTATATATACATAATGCCTATAAGGAAAGTAAAGCGTGTGTCCTCGTTTGTTAACCTTTCAATCTCATCCAACAGCAGGCATCTGATACAACTACTGTATGAGGTAAATGTGATGTCACACACAAAAAGAGTAGAGCAGCATTGGTATTGTACACATTACTGTACAAGACTGAAAATTGTTCGATTAAACATTGTCTGACTACAAACAGAGATGGGAAGACAAGATTTTCTTGCCATCTGTCATCAAATTTGCCTGAAACATGTTATCAAAGGGTATAGCGGCAAGAGGTCCGACTGCACAGATTTTGTATACATGCAATGAAACGTTAAAAAAAGTACTACCGCGAGATAGGGGGCACCCGATTAGAATTTGAATAGAGTTTGAGACTCGTTTTATGAAGGGCATTTTGAAAGAAAATTATGTTGCAACAAAACCTTGAGAGTCAGACCTCTTGCAGGCTATATTCTCACACGGCAGCTAACTGTTAGCAGGATCCGGGTGTCCAGCTAACCGTTAGCTGCCATTCATCCATACGAGAAGATCCCGATCTGGATACCAAGAATACGATGATCGAATCACTGGCCAATAAGAAACTGGAAATTGTAAACGTGTATGTGTGATTGGTTGATGACAGAAACGCGCTCAACGTGCTTACTGATAGCGCCCGCTAACGGTTAGCGCTAACCGATCTTGTGTTCTCACACAGGTGCTAACGGTTAGTGCTAACGGTTAGCTCCTGATCCGGAAACTAGAGCTCTTGTGAGAACCAGGCAGTTCTATATTCTTTGGTAATATCCACCAGATGTTGAGTCAAAGACACAAGTATTTTGTATTGATACTGTAAGACTGAAGATAAAATTTTCCTTTAGTCCAACTTTGGTGACCTATTTAGAAATAAAGAACCAACATGATTTGATTTATTGATCGACTTATGAAAAACTAAGCCGTAGGTTGGCAAGCAAAGTATCTTAACTGACAAGTGTTAGCTCCACTGACTTCAATAATGAGCCACCCCAATGTACCAGCAAGAAAAATGACAATTAACTGTAGATTTTCAAGCTCATGTGCTATTCATACTCTTCTGTATTTCCTCCTAAATAGATAGCAAGCTGGTTTTACACTAGGCGAATTTATTTGCGCGAATCAAGAGCATTGGTTCGGTTCCTGAGCTGATTGGTTGCGCATTTTTTTGCTTCGTAAAAAGTAGAAACAGTTGAACTACCGATTATCACTGAAGTAAAAAAATCTGGAAGAAATGTGAATACATATGCAACATGAACATATGCTTTCGATTCATGCAATTCGCTTAGTGTGAAACCGGTCTTAGACAGCATACTACTGTAAAGCTTTGTCCACACTGTCACACAAGATACTAGAACCACAAGATTGAACACTCGCGTAGCAAAAATGAGGTGGAAATATGTCATCTTTTATGTAGGTCCAGACCTATGCTGCACCCTTCTCTATATATTTATATGCAAGTTTGTCTATACTTGATCCAGATGTATAGGGCGCCCTTCTGTTGCTAGGTAAATCCAGACATACCCGGCGCCCTTCTCTTTCCGCTATTATGATGGAAACTTTATCACTAATCAGAGCCTGGTCATACGATTCTCCACTTTTGTGTGTCATTTTATTCTTTTGATTTACTTATGAATACAGTACTCGTTTGTATCTGATGGATAATGGCAACATTTTTTACCTCTGCAAAAGGAGGTTATATATCAGGTTATTCTACCTTACCTTTCTCAGTTATACAAGTTTGGCAGAAGTATTTTAGATTCAACCATTGTTTGTATTCCCACCATGCATTTCGGTGGAAAACTTTTTTTCTGTGGAGAACTCTACAGTATCTTGTGTTTCTAGTATCTTTGCTCTCACATTTTATGTGACTATATTAAAATGTGATATGTCCATATTTAGATGTACAGTATATTACATCATCATGCATTTATGGGAACACCACACAAATTTGACAAATACAATGACACAGTTAGCTTAATGGTCGTCACTTAAGACTACTTGGAGGAACAGCGAATGATACCATGTACTCAGTGTTGGGAGGGGAGCTGAAGGAGGATAAAAAATTTCCGGTTGAGGGCTGAGAAACCTTCAGGCTCAGATACGATCTGTTTCTCGAATCTGTTGCCCGCCAATATTGATTATTTCAAATAAAAATAACATTTTATTTTTGGCACACCACCGCCACATAAAAAAAAAAAAAAATTGTTTTCTTTATTTTTATTATGCCTGCCACTGCCTTAACAAATAAGATATATCTTCCTAATTATACATAATTTAAAGCTTTTAACCATCCAATTACTACACTGTTTACATTCATCAATAAAATGTTGTTTTTTTTTTTTCTTTTTTTTCCTCTGGATGTTTTTGGAAAAACCATTGCTAAATAAGAAACCTAAATTTTATTTTTACTTTTCTCTGACGTTCTTTGAAAAAATAAGTTCGCGAAATAGGTACCCTGTATAAAAAAAAGTCGCCATAATTGTTCAAAAGGCAAATGGTGGGAACTGCATTGATCTTATTTGTACTCTTGACCAGACTGTGGATTTATAATCCTACCAGTGGTGGTAGTCAGACATAAACAAACTGTACATGTTAATCTATAAACATGTTAATCTATAAACCAATATGACTGTTACTTCCGTAGGAAACTTTACGTTCAGATACAATTTTAAATGACATCCTCAGAGATACCAGATGTGAATAGCTACAGTAAGTACCAACAGACAAAGAATGACCGATTGTGCTGTACAGTTTTGTCATAAATTATCAATATTGGTTACCTCTGTTCTCCACTGTCCAAAACAAATTTGTGATTCTGAAGTAACAATTAAATATCAATGAAGGAAGTGTTTCAGACAAGAAATTATGTTTAACTGATAATAACCACCTCATCTTTCTATAGAAGGCAAATGACTGTTTATTACACACAATGGTCAGTAAAATGTTAAACACTATCTCTAACAACAGCAACAGAAAAAGCAGCAGTACAAAATCTGATCTCAAGTAATTAACTATTAAATGACAAAAAAAACCAAAAAAAACCTCTAAATTTAAAACTACGACCCAAAACTATCCAACCTTATTTGACCATGAAAAGACTACTGCACATTGTCATACCAATAAACTACAATAAATGCTTGAATAACCTCGCCACAATACAGTGGCTTGTATGTGTGATACTATACAAAATCTACTGTAGGCCACTGTACATTTACAAAGTAGATTTGGATCTTGTTGAGTATTGTCAGTCAAAAGCTGCTGGACTGGAATCAACAAATTTCAAACAGTAGGTCACCAATTTTTGTAGGCTAACGATTAATCTTGTACGATCCAAGAGCGGTCATAAAGCCAGTAATTTAAACGTCACATGATCGCACAGAGTCTAGGCCTTGAGGCAATGTTCATAAATGTTTAAATACTTCTTACAGGTCACTACTCAAATGGAAAGATTCATATTACTTCAGGTCATAAGTTTCGTCAGTCTATATTATTCATCCTTCTATATTTAAAATGTAAACATCCAGAGGCTAATATCTCTTGGTTGGCCTTGAAATTTATCATCACACTAGAAAAATATTGTAATGTACAATATACTTATTTTATTTATATTTATTTTATTTTTTAAATTTTTTTATTTAATATATTTTTTTATACTTTTTATTATTTTGTAAAACTCCTTTTATATAAATTATAAATCATTCATACTTGTTCTATTGCAGTATTTTTATGTTATATTTAATCATCCAGTAATTAAGATTATATCGATTTTAATTTTTTATACAGTACTGTAATTCAAATTCACAGTAGCGACGAACTCTAAAAACCCATGTAACTTTTTTGACATTACTGTATGTGTCAAATTTGTATTTCAATAACTCTGTAAATGCAATTCTCTCAGCCTTTGCTGCTTATTGTATATTTATGTTTTATACCGAAATAAATAAATAAATAGAATATGTAGCATAATTTTTGTTATGAACTTAGAGCCCAATCACATTTATTAAGTCGGCCCAGAACCGGCTTAACTACGGCCGACTCCAACGACTTTTCCGTTCACAGTTGGCACTGGAATGCGGCCCAGGGTGGCCCTACGAACGTTCACACTTCTCCATTGGGCTGGGTTGATGAATTGCAGGACAGGAAGTTTGAGGTGATTGCAAGCATAAACCCATGGAATTCGCACGAAACCTGAACCTAATTTCAATTATTGTCCCTATATATTTCGATATTTAGAGCGCAGCATTTTGTTTTATGATCATTATGGTGACGAGCTTCACGAACGTCGACACAAAATGCACATGGTTGGTGGACGTTGACGTTCACAGAAACAGTTTAGTAGCATGGTGGGACCCGAGCCAACTCAAAAGTCTGACTAAATTTAGATTGGCTCAGGGCCGGCTTAACACTTACAGATTGTTCACACATGACTTTATGGACATGTAGAACACAGTACACTCAGCTCTTTGGAAAATAAAGTAGGGGATAGTAGGGAATATATATACGGTATTTTAAAAATACGGTATATTTTTTTGCAGCAGAAACGGGGCTCATAAAAATATACCGTATTTTTTATACCGTATTTTTCCCCACTATTTTTGTAGAATTATTCCGGTATTTTGCAACAGATACCATATTTTTCATACCCCATTTCCGCTGCCAATAAAAATACTGTATTTTGTGCTGACTCCTGACATGATGTCAAGAGTCAGAGTATAACGCGGGCAGGTTGTTTTGATTTTTTTGTCGTGGAATAGCGAACAATAATGCGAAATGTGGACTGAAAATACTACGATATTAGTCAATACTATAACACCAATAATTTCTAGGCTGTAGCAGAAGTTGGAGTGTAAAACTTCCTTCATTGCAACTTTTAATTATACTGTAGATGAAACAAAAATTACAACATTCCATGTTTATCGTGAGCAGAAAAAAAAAACTCACTACACAGATCAATCCAAACTTCCGTCTCACAAAAAAGGCATGTTGGGTAAAAGAGGACCTTTTAAACAAGATCACCAAAGAATACTTTTAGCAGGAACGGGACGCTGGATTTCAGATACCATATATTTTATACCATATTTTTAGGAAAAGCAGCAGAAACAGGCCCTATAAGGACCTTCTGCAAATAAGTTGTCAGACTTCCATGCCTGGGTTATCACACAAATGAAATCTAAACTAATCCATCAGAAGGGGTCATTTGAACAGCTAAGAAGCTTAATGGGATTTAAATAGTTGATATGTTTAATCCTTTGTGATAATATCAAGCATTATAGTGTATCAAATACTTGCCATAGGATACAATTTATAAAGAATATTATATGTTTTTTATAATAGAAGTTGATACTTCACACAGGTTTTTAATTGGACAAACACCATTTATCTTCCACACCACACTAATGGGTTTATAATGGGATTATTGAAAACAGTTCCAATACACTTTTGATGATGTTATAGAACTGGTTTTAAGGCACAAAAATCATGTTTGACGAAAACCTCGGCAGTGGTTAATGAGAAACAGATTTTTTAATATTTAAAAACTGGGGGAAAAGGTTGAAAAAAGGGTTCCACGGTCGTTCCGTGGCAAAACAACGTAACTTGAAATTTTCACTTTTTAAAAAATATAGAAGTAAAGTTTGCATGTTGGCAAAAAATTGTTGTACCCTTCTGAAATTTTGCAGGACTATATAACTTAGCTATATATATTATGGTTATGTAAAATTATAATTACAACCGTTTATTGTATTAACGATATTCACAGATATACGTACCTGTAGTTGTTTTACATTGGAAACACGTCAGGTGCGGTATTGCGGCAAGTGTGACATGTCTGGGGCAATCATATGCCTTAGCTTGTGCATATGTCGTCATTAAGATTATTGATATGAAAACGCCATCAACCGGTTGATTTTGCTGTGCTAAACTCCATCAACTCGAAGGAATTTTTGAATACCATTCCGAGGCAAAACAATTTATCTTCATCCTACAGTAGATACATAATTTTTGCCCCGTAATTTTGCATACGTTGTTTTACCACAGAAAATAACTAGATTTTAAGTTGTATGCTTAAAGATAGGTGATGCTATCTCTGAAACGACTCATTGTTGAGACCTGTTTACTCCCAAATGAATTATCTCAAAATCAACAAAAATGTCAGTTACATTGCTTTGCCTTGGGACGGCCGTACAGTACGCCCTTTTTTCCTTCCCAGTTTTTAAATAATTAAAAATCTGTATCTCATTACCGCTTCCAAGCTTTTTGTCAAATATGGAAAAGTCAGTTCTGCTGTCATCTATTAAGCGAACACACCCACTATACAGTATAGTAATTTAGCGCAAGAAAAAAAGAAATGAAACAAAAAGACAGTAACTCCGAAAAGAGACAGAGACATTTTGACTCTGAAAATGTCTCTGTCTCTTTTCGGAGTTACTGTCATTTTGTTTTATTTAAGACTAATTAGTGGATGGTTTTTTTTTGTTTTTTGTTTTTTTTAAAAGAAAACTTTTAAAGAATTACAACAACCAAAATTGGATTAGGTGTGACCACCATCGAGTGATCAAGTATACAAGATAAGATAAGATAAGATAATCTTTATTGT
Source organism: Anneissia japonica (assembly GCF_011630105.1). Lineage (NCBI taxonomy): Eukaryota > Metazoa > Echinodermata > Crinoidea > Comatulida > Comatulidae > Anneissia > Anneissia japonica. The sequence goes on along the minus strand of NW_022696035.1, from coordinate 184,211 downwards.
CACATTTACAATGCATGTGTGCTACTGTATAGTAGCAATAACCCAAATTGTACTATAATTTTTTAGGGATTACTCTTTATGGTACCTTTGATAATTTTTGAATGATATATTATTGAATATTATTTTTCTGGTAAAGACCTAATCTGGTAAAGATACAGTAGAGTAGTATCAACCCAAGTTGGACACCAATAACAAAAGTGGGTAGAGTACTTTTCTTCATTAAACAAATAATGTGTACAACTGACCTACATTGTACTGTAGAATTTACTAATTATCTTGTCCTAATTAGCTGGAAAGTTTACTGTATGCATGAGGCGAGACATTGTGTGACACATTCTTCTAGCTGAAGATGCAAATACCTGAAGGAAAACTAAGCTCTTAATTAATCTGTTGTCCATGATAATTCTTAATTGACCACCCACCCAGAACACTGACCCTAAAAACAATTAAACATTGTGAATCATTGAAGTCTAAATAAGACAAAAACTTTAATTAAGATAATAAATCTTAACGACATACAGAAGTGGTGTACAAGTTTATAGTTCAAGGAGCAATACCAGGTTCAATGTTGTCTATTATGTTACAATAAATAAAAATGAACAATAAAAATAAAATTTAATACTTTCTATTTAAGTATCAAAGGTCATTAGCCCTTGGTTGAAAGTTCTTAATCTACTGCATCATGTACAGTAAGAATAATAAAATTATAAATATACTGCAATCTTGAATGAAGTAAACTTGTAAAGTACAAAGGTACTGTAGCGTAGCTAAAAGTCATTATGTGCATGTGTGAAAATGTAAAAAACTGATGCATTAGAATGTTCGAGTACTAACTAAAGAACAAAGAACTAAAGAATCAGCTGCAGCCATGCCTGTGAACATGCCACTTAACGAAATTTCACACATAAACACTACACTTAAAAAGGTTTCGCACATGAACCATACACTTAAACTAGGTTTCTCACAGGTAAAATATGTTCTTTAGTAAACATGAAATGACCAATAATATTTCCTTTGTAAATTGAGATATTTTTAAAACATTTGATTATGATCTTAAGATTCAGGAGTGACTTTCTTTATCATTAATTGTTTTTGAACAGGTGGTAAAATAGGCCAGGTAAATGGTTTATGAAGCAAAAAATGAAACTGACATTTTCGAATATTTTCCTTTTTTAAATGACATTATAATTTAAATATCTGAGAGTTTGATCTGTCTGGCGATAACTTTTACCATACTTTTAGTGGCTTTCTATATTTCTAATCTATAAATAGAAAGCTCGTAAAATTGACAAAAAAGCTTAAGTTTATAAACATTAAAAACAAGCAAATGTCTAATAAGATGAGGTATAATGACATCGGTGAATTGCCAAATTGGCCATTAAAACATTCCTCGAAGATGTCCAAGTTGCTTTTAATTACAAAATTAGTTGACAAGAGCGGATGATAGATGAGTCGTAAGACCTACATGTATGTCAACGAATGCAGACAATAAGAATGAGTAAAATCTTACATTAATATAGTTTGTAATCATATTGTAGCGTTACAATATGATTTCAAGATTAGTTATTATAATACCTTCAAAAGCTTACCGTAATTTTGTCACACTGCTGGGGCGGATGCAGGATTCTGTGTACTGTAGGT
>NW_022696035.1:148217-182254 GCF_011630105.1 Anneissia japonica | reverse complement strand
CAGGGTTCATACACTTTCTCATGAGTTAATTTCCATGATTTTCCATGACTTTTCTAGCCAGAATTCCATGACTTTTCCATGACTTTTGAACCGTTTTACATGAGAGATTTAAAATGTTGATCTCATAGCAAAGCGAAATTATGGTATAAAGAGTGTGCAATAAAATAATCTTCATCTTATTATATATTATTATTTGAACAGTTGTAATTACAGCGACAGTAACATCTCCCAATTACATGCAGTAATACTGTACAGAAGCCAAAATTATTAGTACTCACTGTGAAATATTCATTTAAAAGTTCAAAAGTTTACCGTAATTTTGTCACACTGCTGGTGCGGATGCAGGATTCTGTGTACTGTAGGTGGTGCGTGAGAGTCAACACTACCTCAGCCCCCCTCCCCCCATGGTTGGGGCAGAGAGGATAAAATTTTGAGAAAATGGGCCTCAACTATACAGTAAGTGCCCAGAAATTGCATTCTCATACCTGTATAGACCTAATGTTCATATCAACAATACAAGAATTATTTTTCTTTCGATACAATTTTAAGGGGGTGCGACTGCATCGTCTGCACTCCTGCATCCGCCCCAGCACTGTATAGAGTTTTCTGTGATAAATATCAATAAGCACGATGATGCCATCAATTCTACTGTACAGCACTCCCAATGTATGGTAACAAATGATTGTACTTATTTACTGTACAAAGTTATCAATTTTTGCTTTAGTTAAGTAAGATCATTATTTGTTTTTGGAATGCAAAGAATATTTGTAAAGTAATATCTTCTGTTACTTGATTGTATTGTATTATGTAATGTTATATTAAGTTTGCTAAGTTTTGTTCTTGACTTGATTTAACTCGCCCAATGATCTATGGTAATAATATTTTTTGAGTAACTTACCTTAGACATTAGCTCTGGAAGACACCGTTCTCTATTTATAAGGTCGTGCTTAACCCATTTCATAACAGCTTTGTATACTTGCATTTCATTCTCAACATTCAAATCAGACGATTCAATTACTGTTAGAAAATGTTCAAAACTAATATTCAAAAAATCCTCCTGTCGCACAATATCACAAAAAAATTCATGCGTAAATTTATCTGCAGACTTAACAAGTTCGGATCGACCATGAAGCTCAGCAAAATTACGTACACCGAGACAGTTACTCGGGTGAAGATGCGTGCGCATAAAATCGCAGCACGCTTTTGTTACGACCTCAAGTTGCAGGATACTCGCAACGTACAAGAGTTTCTGCACATTGTCAATAGTCAAAACAAGTTTTGCTGTGTACATAAAGTTGATTACATTTTCCATGGCGTCTTCGTCTAAATCCCTAATGGTTATCGTATCCTGCCTACTCTCCGCCATGTCAGAGGTTAACATGGCTTTAAAATATGGACTGCAACATGCAAGAACGAGTCTGTGGCAGTGTATTCGTTTGTTTCCGACGAGTAACGTGATATCACATAGTTTACGATCTAAATACAAGTCTTGTAGGATGCTGAACGACTCTTTCCAATGTGTGTGGCTCTCAAACGTAGTCATGGATCGTGGAGATATTTGGATTCTTTGTACAATTGGAATAATCGAATCGGTGGCCTCCATGTTTCGGCTCTTTCTACTTGTCCCAGAAATCTCAATAATTACAGTTGACTTTTTCTCAAATGGCCTGTTAAAAAAAAAAAATAGTGATACTTTTTTAAAACATCCTGTATACAGAGCAGACCTCAAGAAAGTTTATAGTTAAGGTACAAAAAAACGAACATAAAGAAAGATCTGTATTTAAAAACAAGTTTTGAACTCGCATTGTTATTATTAATAATTTTTGAAAGAAGGTGAGAATTAAAAACAAAACAGGAAACTTATCAATATTATATGTCAATAACAATAGGCTACTATACAATACATTTCAAAAAGTTTACTAATATGATAAACATGATTTATTGATTATTATCAATAAAAACATCAAGAACAAATTAATATAACTAATAATAATATTGATTATATAATAATGACCGATTGCAAATGATAATAAGAATGATGATATTAAGAGCAATTACAAACAGTAATCAAACTATCCATTAATTACAACAAAAAACAAATAGCAACAGAGTCATAAAATTGTAATTTCATATCTTAATGTAGTACATACTACAATACACATTAATCAACCTTTCCGCTAAGCACCATTGATCCCAATTTCTAACGTAATTATTAAGATGTTGTATTTGATCTTTCTTTTTCTTTGTAAATTTTAATTGATGATTAAATGTGTTCAATAACTAATATACAGTAATGTGAGCTTTTGTGTTTTTAGTACATTTTGATGGTAAAATATTAGATTTTAAAATGCCTATTCCAGAAAGCCCATAAAGTTATTTGGGCGTAATGAACTGTAACCAACGTCTGTTGACAACAGAGAGCGCCATCTGGCGTCGTGACGACATTAATGTGGTACTCTATATGGATAGCAATAAATACTACAAACAAACAAACAAGCAACACATGTTCTGATTGGTCAGTTGTTGAGTGTGACAATCCGAAAAAAGATTTTATGATTAATCGAGTCAACAATTTTAACACATGCATTCTTCTAACATTAAGTTGCAAGAACTACTTTATATCCTAGTAAGCAATTCGAGAGCGACTTGAAATGGACTTCTGCGAAGCTGGACAGCTTTTAATGGCCGTTAACAGTTTACTTCTATACACTACGAGTAATATTGCAGCCTTGCGTTGAAACAATTAACAAAACGACCTACTTTCATTTTCTGCAATGTGGTACTTCCACAATAATGTATAATTTAGAGCTGAACGACCCAAATGTAACCTAGTGTACAGTGATGCTGTAGAAAAATAAACATCCTGAGTTAAGCTTGCTATGATTGGATGTGGTTAACCTTTACAATGCATGGTAATAATAATTATTCATTAAAGCCCCATTGTGAGATAATAGCCAAATAATGAATGTCTATGAGTGCAATGGAAAGAATATTTTCATTCGTTGAAAGATGGACTGTTTCATTCAACGAGGTGAAACGGTCTGGCCTAGCCTAGCCTGGGCCTATCCTTCGCGCAAAACCTAGGCCCTACATCTGCTATATGGCCCTAGGACTAGGCTTTGGCCTAGGCTAGAAATCCGTCCACACATATCGGGAAATAACTGCTGAATTCTGCACAGATTTTGCGCAAATTTGAGCTAATTTTTGAGGTACAGTATCATCCACACTTTTAAAATACTATATTTACAGTAAACCATAACAATTCTCTAAGCAAACAAAATCTCTGACACATTGCACACCACTATTAAGACAAGGGGCGAATTGCTATAGAACGGTCTTAACTGGTATTCTTAACTCCTTGAATAAAGCCGGCTTTATCACTTAGACAGTCTTAATACTAAAGTTAATCCTCTAAGATCATTGCTATAAAACAGTCTTCCCTATTAAGACCGCTTTGAGTATTGAAACGCAAACATGTACTCCCTGGTAACATAAGATTGGGGGCGACGTCATGCATGCTCGACGCACGCAAATGTAGTTCAATAACTAATAAACAGTAATGTGAGCTTTTGTGTTTTTAGTACATTTTGATGGTAAAATATTAGATTTTAAAATGCCTATTCCAGAAAGCACATAAAGTTATTCGGGAGTAATGAACTGTAACCAACGTCTGTTGACAACAGAGAGCGCCATCTGGCGTCGTGACGACATGAATGTGGTACTCTATATGGATAGCAATAAATACTACAAACAAACAAAAAAGCAACACATGTTCTGATTGGTCAGTTATTGAGTGTGACAATCCGAAAAAAGTTTTTATGATTAATCGAGTCAACAATTTTAACACATGCATTCTTCTAACATTAAGTTGCAAGAACTACTTTAGATAGCAATTCGAGAGCGACTTGAAATGGACTTCTGCGAAGTTGGACAGCTTTTAATGGCCGTTAACAGTTTACTTCTATACACTACGAGCAAATGTATTGAAATAAACGTAAATAAATGTAGACCTATTTTTACAGATGCTGAGAAGCGTGCAGAATATTCATCGTTCAAGTCTCCGACTTTGACGATCTAGGTCTAAGTTTTGCCATTGCACTGTTGAATTAATCAGCAGAACGCCATGATCAAATTGATTTAAGACAGTTTTAAGCCTCCTCCGAGTAGGCTTTAAAAGTTAAGACGGCTAACTGGTTCCGCAGTATAGCAATGGTCTATAATCATAGAGAAGTAGTGCCGTCATGATTATAGCCGGCTAACCGTTAAGACAGTCTAAAGATGGCTTGAATCCGCCCAAGTTTAGCAAGTAGATTGAATTCATTTCGTATCCATAGGCAATATGCAGTGGACAATACGGGCGGGAAAAAAGTGGAAGAAAATTTTCATGAGTGATGAAATGGGGGAAATAACTAATGTCACATGTTACGAAATCAACCAATCTAGTGACTGGGTTTTATTTAAGTGTGTTATAATAATGAATAAAATATTATTTTCATTAAACTGTGGAAAAAATGACATACAATGATGATATACATAGAAAACCACAAGAGTTATGCATATGTTAACTCCTAAATAAATAGATCTGCCTACTGAACCAGATGATATTCGATCTAAAACATATTTTATAAACAGACTTTTAAAATTTAAAACAATTTTAAATTTTAAATTTTGGAATTTAAATATGCTTAAAATATGTTTAATTTTTTGAAAATTATTTTGTCAACATTGAGATTTGTCTTATACAAAAGCATGTTTCCTTTTCAGTTTTTGCAATTTCAGATTGTTACATCCTTAAATTTAATTAAGAACCTAACTAAAAATCACAGGCTGTGTTAATTGAAAGCGAAATGGCAGTTCATAGTTTAATTTTTGTTTTATTATTTTTAGTACTAATAATAATTTATTAATTTATATTGTGCAAATTCCATTGCAAATTATGTTCAAATGCGCATTACAATAAATAGATAATACAAATTTAAAATAAAGAGATAGTTAAAATTATGAAGAGCTAAAATTCCTACAGCATATTCCATCATCACAATAAAAGTCAGGCACTTATATAGTAGTAGGCCTACTTGTATATTTTTAGGCTAAGGGCTATTTTAAGCAAATGATTCTTAATCAGTATTAAAGGGAAAAACTATTAGATTATAATGCTGACCTGCTTCAAGTATTTTTTCAACCTTTTATTAGGTGTTTCACTGCTTTGTCGGAAATAACTGATTTCCATAAATTTGCTACACTCCATTCCAGCCAGCAATTTTATATAACACTTGGGACAGATTGAACTAAATGTATGTTCAACCGTCCAGGTTCACTGGGGACAACCAATACAGCTAGCATTGGAAATACTTTAGTTTGGTCAATTTTGTAAAACCATGCCTTAGTATCTAATCCTGTATTATCCCTGATTACCTTTACTTGAACCTGCCTGAATGAAATTAATACTACTATAAATTCCATAATGCATTGCTTTGTCTGGGAATGTTATTTCTAAGGAGAACAATGTCCTTTGTTAACATTACTGAAGGCATATGCTTATTTCTATTACCAATGTATAAAAACATAACAATGATCAAAGATTTCATTTGGTATTCTTAATATAAAAAAATGATATTCCATAATAAAATATATTTATTTATTAGATCAAAAAAAGATGCAAAAGAGAGACTATTGAAATAGTTTAGTCACTACTTTTAATTTTTAATTAATTTTTAATTAAATTTTAATCAATAAGTGTACAATATATTAGGTGTTGAAATTCGTTTTTGTTTAAAAAATACAGGAATAACGAAAGACCAAATTTAAGCCACACAAACAAACTTCAAAAAAATATTATAGTAAGTTTGAAATGACTATATGAAAGTTGAATGTACTATAAGAAAAAAAATACAAGGAAGTCCTAACAACAAAACACAATTCTATACTTATACTGTAGATGAAGGACTGTCAGGTTAAGGAGCAATGGTGAGTGTCCTTGTTCAATCCTGGCAGTAATGATAGTAATGGTCCACCCTAGTGGGACTTGCGGCTCCGTAACCATGATGAAAAGAAAGAGGGTATTACGATAGTCAAAATTACTGCACAATAAGTTAGAGATACAGTTGGTTTTTCAATAAAAAAAAAAGAACCTCATTTTAGATTTTACATCAGCCTCAATTTGTTCTTTACTTGAACCTGCCTGAATGAAATTAATACTACTATAAATTCCATAATGCATTGCTTTGTCTGGGAATGTTATTTCTAAGGAGAACAATGTCCTTTGTTAACATTACTGAAGGCATATGCTTATTTCTATTACCAATGTATAAAAACATAACAATGATCAAAGATTTCATTTGGTATTCTTAATATAAAAAAATGATATTCCATAATAAAATATATTTATTTATTAGATCAAAAAAAGATGCAAAAGAGAGACTATTGAAATAGTTTAGTCACTACTTTTAATTTTTAATTAATTTTTAATTAAATTTTAATCAATAAGTGTACAATATATTAGGTGTTGAAATTCGTTTTTGTTTAAAAAATACAGGAATAACGAAAGACCAAATTTAAGCCACACAAACAAACTTCAAAAAAATATTATAGTAAGTTTGAACTGACTATATGAAAGTTGAATGTACTATAAGAAAAAAAATACAAGGAAGTCCTAACAACGAAACACAATTCTATACTTATACTGTAGATGAAGGACTGTCAGGTTAAGGACCAATGGTGGTGCCAGAATTTATTAATATATTAAAAAAAAATAAACATGTCCTTGTTCAATCCTGGCAATAATGATAGTAATGGTCCACCTTAGTGGGACTTGCGGCTCCGTAACCATGATGAAAAGGAAGAGGGTATTACGATAGCCAAAATTACTGCACAATAAGTTAGAGATACTGTTGGTTTTTCAATAAAAAAAAAAAAGAACCTCATTTTAGATTTTACCTCAGCCTCAATTTGTTCTTATTTTGTTGTTCTTATTTAAGCAATTTCAGGCTAGCGTTCTTATAAAATGTGTTCTTACAAAAGCGTATCTGCAACACATTAAGCCCAGTTTTTATAAAATTACTACACACTACTGACTGAAACAGTTCAGAAACATTCTGTAATGCTGATTGGTCAGTTGAATAGGAGAGCCTTCGTGATTGCAATGGGGGAGGGGGGCAGCTACGAAGTGTGGAGTTTGCGATGAAAACACTCTAGCGGCAGTGTAGTGATTTTACAAAGACTGGACTTGGTAGGATTTGATAATATGCATACTTACTTTCTCATTCTTCTCATCATTGGTGCTGAGTTTGTAGTAGTTTGGAGTTGTACAAATTGGAATAATTTGCCCTAAAGATAGGTCACAATATTGCCTCTACAACTGCTAGTAAATAAATGACCCAAAATTGAGACACTAGCACGTTGTTGAAACCATCAATGAAACCACTGAACTGAAACAGGAGCTGGAACTTGATAGTGAGAGAGTCCTTCGTAAAAGTCATCAACTGAGGATTTCTAGTTCACTCCCAGTGGGAAGGTTTCTACTACAAAAGCCAATTTGTTTAATGATCCTATCAATCAAATTATTGGGGCGTGGACAGATGGCTTAATATTCAAAGCAATCTAAAAAAAATGGGAGGAGCATCTTTATGCTTGGATTCTGATTGGATGAAAGCAGCCAATCAAAGTAAGACAATGATTGGAAGTTGATGTAATAAAAACAATGAACAATTATTTTAGCAGGTACAGAAATAGTGGTATAAAACTTGTGAACACTTAAATATCAATTGTATTAATGAGGTTTTGAGAAAAGCTTGAAGTAGACCTGATTTGTTCGAAGGAGTGCGCTGGAAGTGAAACGAATCATGGCATACTATGTATCTATCTTGGTCTGCTGAGACTGTGAAGTTATAAAATCGTTCACTACGTCCATGAGTTTAGACGTCACATTAAAATGTCTGTATGATAAAAAAGGTCCAACACCTAAAGCCAGAAACTCTACATATCGGACCATCTTTGAACGGTCCCTGGCAAGAAGCCGATATAGATGAGTCCCTGAAAATGTTCAGTAGGGCAGCCGATAGGCGATTTGACCGTTATTTCACGCTTTTTAAAAATTTTACTTCCACCACCTATCGTTCAAAAACGTAACCACGTTCTAGCGTCGCTAAGCAAAAATACAGTGCTCAAATTTATTTATGTTCTCATTTACAGATAAGGTCCACCCATTACTTCCTTATATGGTAAAAACAGTTCCAAATAAGTCTAGTTTCGAAACCAATCAAAGCTGTTCGGGAAAACCCACATTAACACAAAGCATTCATTGATTGAAGTTGACACATGTGAAATAGTGAAAATCTGGTAGGGTTTGATTAGGCTTTTATTTACAATTTTCTCCATAGTTGGATTTGTATCCCCGGGAATCAATATTTTTTTGAAGTGTTGATTTATCATGTTTAATCTTGGTTTAGTCAGGTAAGACCTGTCTCAAATCTGTTCAAAAATTGACAAGATTAACAACAGGCATAGAGCCGTTTTTAAGGAAAAATATATTTTATTTTGCAAAATAAAAAATATACCTGAAAATCATTTCAAAAGTGGTCTTTGTTGTATATTCTACTTTTTAGATTGATGTTTTTGGATTGTTGATCCATAATTTGGATAATATGTTCAGTGGGAGTGGGGGGGGGGGATAATTTCTCTGTTAATTTGTCTTTTTCTGAATTTCTTTTATATCTTAGTTAATCTATTTCTGGTCAAATTATTTTTTGTAATTAATTGTGTTGTTATTTTGAATTTAGGAGAAAGCTGACGGTGACACAGGTCACCAATAAGTTGTGCAGGGAGTACAGTACAAGTGCGTGAAGCGTGGTTAGAAACGTAAATATTGCGTGGCATGATGGGATATACTATTGCCTCGCTGACCTCAAACGAGTATTTCCGAGGTAAATTTGTACACGGTTAGACAAGATAAGTTTGTGCTCGAATGCGGGGACCCCCGTGGTGTAAAGCCGTGCGTTTACCTGTCATATACACGGAATTTAATAGGCGTGTACTGTATGGCTCAAACGCACCCCTACAGTATCCATTATTTCTAGTAATACAATTATTTTTTAAATTTGAGACCAAGGCTACTGAAAACCAGGATATAAACCCCAATCCCAAAAGTAGTCTTTTGGAACTGTTTAATAGGATAGAAATTTGATGATGCATGTCATATGCCAGACGAAAATGACAACCACCTAGTTTTTACAACTTCACTTGAAATTTAAAACTATAAAAATGGTGAATGAAATGGTTGGCAAAGTTATCTTTACATTTATTTATAGAAATTGTTTGACTCATCATATTAGTGAACAAAGATGCATAAAGTTAGATACGGGTTCTTTTATTGTTGTGATAAATTTTCATTATCAAGTCATCTGTCTTTTTCACACATGTTCCACATAAAAAACAGAAAGGAGAAAGGATGAAAAAAAAAAACATCAAAGAAAGGATTGGCAATTTTGGAACATAATTTATTAAAAAAATATTTCATCATTATCCTAAGAACTTTATCAGCGTAAATATTAACAAATATGGTATCATTCATGATCTTTTGTTGACACGGACAGACACAAAGGCAATTACTCAGACGCAAAATGCATTGTTGTCAAGAACAGAATTTGATAGCCTAGCCTAGACCACCCTAGCCTAATCCTAGCCATACCCTAGCAACAAGGCAAGAATCTCCGGGAAAGTAGCCCATCTCCAACAAATTCATAATATTTGCATGTTTTTACTACTTTCAGTTGTCTCAGGGAAGTCAGTGGTGATGGGTATTACCATGCACAGCAAAACAAAATTAAATATGAAGCTCCCACCAAAGAGTATTAAACTGCAAGAGGTCCGATTTAGTTCAAAATGTTCTTTCCCTACAGTCATAAACTTCTACTGTTTTAATGCAGATTCTAATCTTCATATTCTATCTCATCTTTCTTTAGATCCCTTTACTCTTTGCTGTTGGTGTCAATACTGGAATCTGCAGTAAGGTGGGGGAATGGCATAGAATGCGGGCCCCAAAACAGTTTGCACCCAGGTGCCTAAAACTAGGGATGGTGGCAGGATTTACCAGACGGAGGGTTCGATGTCCCTGATTCTTGGACGAGAGTAAGTGGGCATGGTGGGGCTGTCGCTCAAAATCCAGGGGAGATTTTAGATACTATTAACATGTAAAAAAAAAAAATAATTTGTTTCTTTTCTACAGCAAATTGAATTTTTCTCGTCGTGCAGCTTTCCACCAATGCCCACCGGCACCACCCTGCCTCCAACTAGAAATTTACAGAGCAAATTATTTACACATGTAGGCCTATTTATTAAATATTGCCTCGTATCACCCTATTTCTCTAGCCAATGCCCACTCTCTTTACTACTTTTGCACCATCTACTAACCCCACCGCTAATATTGCTATTGTTACCGCCGCTCCTGCTGATGTTACTGTTATTGCTGCTACTATGCCACCCCCCCACCCCCCACACAACCACTAGTACTACTAAGTACAATACTGTACCTCTACTACAGTACAGGGATGTATACAAGAATACAACATTCATCATCATCATCATAAATCATCATCATCATAAATCATCATCGTCATCATCATTGTCATTATCATAAAATTCTAAGTACCAACACAATAATCATAAATTATGATTAAGTAGCTGTTGGTAATAACTCTGGATGCTTTTCAATATATTTTAATTTGAAATCAAATGCCAGAAAGAACCTAATATCAGCTATAAATTATAGAATGAGCCAAGTAATAATCATTACTATAATACAGCTGAGAGAGGAATATCAATAAACAAAAGCCAATCATCCCAGGGGCCTCATCATCTATGACGCCATTAAAATGTAGGAGATTTTTTTCTACATTCAGACAATACAAGGTCCATAAAAGACCACTTAATGGTGTGGGCTACTACAGAGGTAATTTTTTGTTTGTTTGAACTGTATGCGTTGAGTTGTAGATTACAAATTCCTCCCTCTCCCCACAGTTTGAAAAAATTATAGGTCCACCTAGATATTGCTAAACCCTGCAAACCTCCAAACACACACTTTAGAGCCCAAGCAAACCACCTGATCGTGATTGCATCATGTATTATAGTTACAGTCGGCAAACTTTTACCCGCCCTAAGAAATGTCGTAAAAAAAAAACCCCCCAAAATAACTGCCAATACAGTAATCAAAATACTGTGTAGTAATTTTGTCACCTCAGAATTCGCAAACTCATTGTAGGCCTACACCACTGGCGCACACAGTGTCAATTTGTAAATAACATGACAATCAACAGGACATTTATCATAAATTTTGAAGGAAATAGCTAACATTTTATGAAATTATTTTATAACAAATTTTAGTTTGATGTTTTCATAGAAATCTTTTTTTAGTGTTAATTACAACACTTGCTTTCATTTTTGAGACACAGATTCGACCTGATGCCTCTCAAAAGTTCATCAACCAATAGATGGCATGCAGCATTCAACATGCACAGGTACTGTACAAATAACATACTACATATGACAACACAACGATCTGTTATTGTGGATTTGTTTTACAGTAGTAAAAATGACAAGTAGGAAGCTATTAATCAAACATACCTAAATTCAAATCAATTAATCAAAATCAATAAATTAATCAATCAAATTTAAATTAATTAATGAATCAATTAACCAAAATCAGTCATAAAAAAATCAAAGTGAATCAATGTTCATTGAAGTCAAAATCAAAGTCAATCAATCTAATGAATATAAATAATTTTTTATTTTATTTTTTAGAATCTGGATTTATTTGCGCCTATCACAGACCAAAGAAAATAAAAGACGCTTGTTTGGCATCAATATTTCCCTGGTCACTGGACAATGGCAACATAGTATTTTTTTTTTTGTGTAAACTTTACTTGCTCCATGGGGATTATCCCAAGTCATGCTTCTTTACAGGCACTACCTAATACGTTCAATGCCACACCATCCTACATGTACCCATTTATACTCCTGGGTGGAGAGAGGCAAGCGTAAGTAAATTGCCTTGCCCAAGAACACAAGCAATGCAACGGACACCGGTCTCGAACTCCCGATCTCAAGAACACGCCGCGCCACACGCTCCTACAATTTACTAACTAACCAACCAGTCAATCAAGCCAATGTAACTAATTAACCTTTTCAAAAAAACTATCTTGCTCATTCCATGTCCAACAATCCCTTACACAAGAAAATATCTGGATTTAATAGACAGTACCGCACCAAAGACAGGACGTGTATGATGACACTAAATTGATACTTACATTTCAATCCATTACTTCACAACTGATACCATCGAGAACATTGGAAACGACATGCCCAACTGCTTGGGAGTAATAACTTTCTTTTTGATATGCAATTGAAAGAAATAATTGTTCATGTGATTTGTCCACTTGTAAGTGATTTTCCACTTGCTGCCGCGTGTGAGCGAGGAGAATCATTGACGTGAGTAATAGGATGTACGTAGGTCACAATGAATTAACACACATTTCAATTTTCAAGAAAAAAAAAAACAGGGAATACAGTATGAGGAATAATGTTCAATAACACGGCATAAAATCCTGTCTAGACTACCAAATTTTGTTTGATGTGATATGCCTATATATGGTGATGATGACATCACATCATGACCAAATATAGGTATATCATGATTATATGTGGGCAAAAATCATTTTTTTTGTCAAAGAAAAATTGATTGTCTAGAAGGAGTTTAGATTATTTTGAATTGAATTTATACTTGTTTAATTGAAAAAAAAATGCATTAAAAACAAGGATTATGATTTTTTTTTTGTAGAAAACTTAACAAATACCAGTACTATCTGTACTCTATGCTCAGTAGACACAGTAGTTGTTTAGGTTTCTTAAACTTACACAAAATTGTAAGTGTTGCTTAAATTTAGGTGACTCTAAATTGTTTTTAATAAATAATTGCTATTATTAGAATGTTAATGTGGTTTTACAGACATACCACGGACAAACATATCCAACTACAGTATATAGTATACAGTAAATATACAATAATAAACCAATAGTGACTGAACAATAGAGGGCAGTAAACATATATTTCTATTACTCACACTAAAAACCTATAGGAGATGCTTTGTATCTTTTAATACAGTACTAGAAACCATCTATATGGTATAGGACATCACAAAAAAAAAAAAGATGTTATATGTACAATACTTAATAATAATATCCCTCATAACACCAACACACCAGCCACATGACCAGCTTACTAGATGGATATTTCTCAATAAATATATGGGTACGTTTGTACATGGAGAAAAGAAGTGGTTCGCACCTTCCAAACGGGACAAAATAATCTTACTTACAGTATAACATTTTCACCAAGTATGTGGCTGAAATTCATTATACAATTAAGCACTTGGAACAAAGCTGCGATCCACCCGCCTTTGATCCTTGAACCAACAAGGGAATTTAGGTGACCATGCATAGGAATGTTTCTGCTGCGAGCAAGTTTGGCTGTGATATATTGAACACTTTTTGTATTGTATGCTTTTAGCCAAATTCGATTATCGAATGACTAATAAATATCATAACAATTGATAATTATAATATAATAAATATGTGTATCTGACTTAAAAGTTAAAAAAATACTGCGAGAAAGGCAAACAGCATGTTTTATTTGCGTGAATTCAACAAGGGAATACTAGTATTGCATAAAATATAAGGAACAAGCATAATTCTGAGTTTAACAAACATAAAAATCTCACTGGTTAGGAGTGGCATTCAGTGACCTCATACCCCAGTTGATCCATATTTGCACACCCACGTTAAATGTACTCCCCCAAGGAAATACTGGATAGAGCCCTGATTTATGAAATATTGATCTACTGTACAAAGTGTTGGCAAAGTAATTTGGGTGGTACCTCCATGCATAGTGTCATAAATTAAGCCTATGTGACCCCATACTCTCGTTAGTTGATTGGTGATACAGTATATTGCACACTTCACCTTCTCCTCCACTATTAAAATATTGACTGAGTGTTAGTGAAGAACTTTGGGTGGTACATTAAAATACCACAGTATAACACAAGATTAGCTGATGTTTTATAGAAAAACCAAAAATTGAATACTGAAAAAAAAGAGTTACTTACCCTGGTGGTATTTTATGAAATAATCTTAATTACAATGCACCAAGTCTTGTCAAATTCAAACAGTTTATTTTATCTTGAATGTACAATTTTAATCAGTTTACTCACCTTGTATACTGTATGATGATTTATTAGTATTTTTGTATAGTGTTTCTTAACCTTTTGTTTGTGATATTTTATGACATTTTTGATATTTGATGTATTTGCATTTATTCTTCTAGTTTCTATACTCATTTTATTTATACGGTCTTGATGAAAAACATCAAGGGTGAATCAAGTTTTACCGTGTTGAAATAAAGTATTATTATTATTATTACATAGGGTCAATATACTGAATTTACAAGTAACAGTAATTCTTGGAACTTACATTATAAGACCAACAAACACCTACAATAAGAAAACTAGGCGACCCCCCATACCCTAGTTGGTCTATATTTGCACATGTCTACCCTACCTCCTCCCCACGGCAATACTTGATTTATGAACATTATTATCTACTTTACAAAGAGTATGTGTGGCACTTCCACAGTGCCATAAATTACATACTGGCATTTAGCCAATACTCTGACGTGATTAGGGTATAATAATAATAATATTGTATAAGTTCTGAAAATTACATAGGACCAATGTACACTGAACCAAAAGTGATGATAATTCTTGGAACTTACTTGATTATATGCTTGTTTCCTTGTCACAATTTTAAACACTGGAGTCTCCGGACAATTTTTTGCTTTGCTGAAGCTACAAATTGTCAACTACCTACTACTAGTTGAATGTGTTATCAAAACAAACAACCCTGACTTAAAACATATCCACACCCACACTGCTAATACTGTTGTTCACCATGGAGTCATAAAGCTGTCTGTCAGTGCTGGACAACCTAGGAGGAGGATGTACTATATAAACAGAATATGAACTAAAGAGACAATAGACTACCAGTGGTTGTGAGAGAAGTAAAGGCAGCAGTTGTGATTGTTGGACAATGCAAACAATGGGTCTACATCTACAATGCTAGTGAATAGATAATTGTAAACCTTGGTACTATGGACACAAATGTTGACCTTGATTTCAAGGACTTGAAAAAAAGTCCTTGGGTCAATCTTCTGATAATATGTAAAAATAGCCAGGCTTTATAGACAAGTGGTTAAAGTTTTATAAAGATATTTTTATACCTCCAAAGTAAAAAGTCCTTGGTAGACATAACTTATTTGAAATAGTTGATTGATCACAACGTGTATATTCTATAATGTTTTTCTTATCTGATCTTTAAAGATGAAGTCACCCATTTGCTCCCCTTTACATATGAGAACCACCACATAAACACACCCAAAATAAGAACTATATATTCCTATGCTCAAAATAAAAAAAAATAAAAAAAAATACAAACAATGCATAGAAAATAGGTTAGACATGCTTCAGTCTATTCATTTTTCTTTCAATTTTACAGTGAGCAAAGCAATGAAGCTTTGGTAAAAAGTGAGTTACTGTACATACGGCCAATGTGATTTACTGACGGAGACAGTCATAAGGTCGTCGCAATTAAACATGCTTACTACCGTACGTCCAGATTTTCCCCTATTGCGTCTGCGTTTAACTCACTCGGACCTGACACAACAACATCCTGCCAAGGTACAACACTATCTTCACACGTACACGTAATGTACCTACTGGTAATTTATATTTAACAATAATTAATAATGTGTCTATTGCTTGATTGATACATTTTAGGTACTTTCTATGCCGAAATCTCATAATTAATATTTTTGAACTTTGAACTCCCAAAACGATGATTTAATCACACAACTTACAAGTGAGACGATAACTAAAGCCGGGCACTCACAGTGCCCGAAGGTCATCGGCCGAAATGATTCTATAAAGACCGCAAATGCGACGATGCACGCCCAACTAATCGTTTTTAATGGCGATGTGTTCAGACTGCCACTGACAATCAGCAGGCAGCGTCGCGTTTTCTATCGCTTCCCGGGAGCGGAGTTGGATTCGTCGTGCAACAGTCGCACGACCATTGTACGATGCAGTGAATGCCCGGCCCAAACAATTTTAAAGACTTTGCTTCGGCCCTGGATGAACAAATCTCTCTTTTATTATGATAATTTCTTTGCTAATTAGAGACCAAAGCTACTAACAACCATAAAAATATCGGTCCCATGGCCTTTAACTGGAGAGAGGCATGTAGAACGAAATTACAAATAAACACGTCAGTTATTGATAGAACTAGTTAAAAACAAAATTAGGATTTATTTGAAATTCACTGAGCACTCAGAAATATTAATGACACTGTCATTTACGATTTACTTACAATGCTCTGACCGTGCAAAATCCTGCCAATTTTGTTTTCTAAGAATGATGAAACTAGTTTCATGTAAATATTTACAACTGCAGGTAAGGCAATACCTAGTAACTATGGTGATAATCAGTTTTATCTTCCTAAAAATGGATTTTACTATACAATATTTAAAGTGCTAAAAGTAACACATACTGTATTGTGTGTATGTTTTACTTGTAAAGCATCTGGTTTTAGTAAAACAAAAACGGAATGAAAAATTTACTCGTGCATCTCATGGCAAAACAATGTAACTTTTATATTTTTGGTAAGGCCATTCTGTGTCACCCTCTCAACATTTCATTCCATTTTTTTTTGTCTCAGTAAAACTAAACACACACAAAAAAGTTTCATACTGTAAATTGGCAAGACAGAATAACCATACTAAAATACCTTCCAGTTGCCTCTCCAAACCGATAGAGAAATATAAACATAGAAGAAACATTACGCATGGAACATAAATGACAGTTGATCGTCCAGGTTACCTTAAAAACAAGATGAGGCCCCCTTTTTCAAATTTTTCATTTTATGCAAGACCCTTTTTCAAATTTTTCATTTTATGCAAGATGGAAACTTGCTGTAATTACAGATGTCAGTTTCAAAACGAAATAATAGCCACCAGCTACAACAGAACATTTTGTGTAGATTAGAAAGCTTGACCCATTGACTCGGCAGAACATAACTAAGTTTATTTTCACAGAATATTAGCAGCAAACGAGAGCATCAATGATGCAGTAGATCTTGTAAATTAAAGTTCACTGTCTATAGACAAAATCAAATGAATTGATTATTCCTACATTGGAGTAACTGTAGAATTAAAGAATAAAATATGTGTCAGCTGAAATTGAAACATGAATGTAGCCACATCAAGTTATATAATTCTACAGTGCAAGTCTTAGTACTCTCAATTAGTTTTGATTTAAATGAACATTAAAATATAACAATAACAGTTATACTAATATCAAGATAAAGTTTATGAAAATATAAATTACACAAATGTCAAAGGCAATAACTACAATTAATAATGATAAATATTTGTGAGTGTACCGTCAATCGCAGTTCTTATACCTGTTTAATAACATGCTCGGGTGAATCGTCTACAGTAATGTGATCATCTGACGTGTATACCTGATCTAAGGCCACATAAAATTAATAATTAGTTCACGTCACTGTCCTTATCAATTTTTGGAACCTCAAGAAAAAATTTGCTATTTAAAAAAAGAAAAAAAAAATCATTTTTCCCATGGACAATAAATATAATGACTATCTGAAAGAATGATGTCAAGCCTAAGAGGTGGGAACATAAATGGAAGAAATACATTACAAAGATTCATTTGACTCCTTTTACTTGGGCGAGTCGAGTGGCCGAGCGGTAAGGCAGGGGTGCTGTTTTAGCTACAGCCTTAACATTGACGCTGGTTCCAGCTGCTCCTCGTCCATGGTTAGGTTGGTAGAACCAAGTCTTCTTGGATAAGTACTTAAAACAGAGGTCCAGTGTATACTGGCTTGTGAACACTTTTAAAGAACCCACACTTGCAAGAGTAGGGGGTTACCCCAATGTTATGGTTTATTTCAGGCCCTGTCGTGGAATGATGTGAAGATGAAGCTACCATGAAGTGCCTCTTTACAGCTGCTAGGTGGTCAAGCACCACGCCCATACGCAATTTAGCACGATGACGCTGCACATTATGGGTTATTCTCCTACCTTTATTCTTTTATTAAAAAAATATATATATTTTTACTATATCTGTTTACCATTAGTATACTGTGTAGGATAGTAAAAAGCAAATAGTAAATACCCTCACCAAAAAATAATTCAAATCCCAGATGAGAAACTAACAATTCATTTTATTTAGCTTAATGTACACCTCTTGACAGACTAATAATTACAAAAGTCATGATTAGTAACTACAGTTCGAAGATGGTTGACAGATTTTTAAGCATAGTGGATAAATACCGTAGTCATTCGAGTGTTCGCAAAATTGGGGAGGCAATCAGACATTCGGCAAACTGAGAAGATATCCCAGCTTCAGACAAACTGGCCAAAAACAAGTCCTGTTGGTAATGGCTGTTGTTGTAAGCTGGAGAAAGTGGTATAATCTTCCAGCTTGTCTGTTTTGTCTACAATAACAGACAAATGACAATTAGGCAATATCATTTATGATAAGATGCCTCTTTTATTGTACTGTTACGGGCAATTTCACATTCGGCAAACTGTGAAGATATCACAGCTTTAGACAACGTGGCTAAACAAGTCCTGTCTGTTCATAGTTGTTGGAAGCTGGAAAGTGGTATAATTTTCTAGCTTCTCTGTTTTGTCTACAAACAAATGACATGCTACAGTTTGGCAATATCATTTATGATAAAAGACGCCGCTTTATTGTACTGTAAGTCAATTACCTACATACTACCATTTATATCACAAGCACGTTGAACAGATTTCTAGATTAATTACGACTAACATGGTTTATTTGTTGCAAACACATCACATTTTACTAGATCTTCTAAAAATACCAATTATTTGCAAATTTGAATCCATTAACTACAATTTCATTACAGCGTTCTATTTGAGGTAACGAAAAACATGTCAGTATTATTGTAGATCATAAATAAACATAATACATGTTGTTAATCATATTGAATCGTCATACATATACAACATGCACGCTCATATAAGATGAGATTTAAATTTAGAACATTTTCTGCGAGTGCTGATAAAACTGATCTGCACTGAATGCTAGGATTGGTATCGTTAAGCTGCTAAATATCAAGCTGTGATTAATTATCAGTAGTACTGATGGAACTTGTGGTATAGCAAGTCAAACTGCTACTACAAATAAGAATTAAATGCTGGAAATTGCTATAATACTTGTTATGGATTTGGAATCAAGTATAATTCATGAAATAACAAACAGCATAGTAATTTATATAATCTGAGTTCCACAACCTTCAACAGAACAATGTCACCAAAGCAGAGTCCTAATCTAAATTCATGAATCTCTCTTGATAGAACATTGGATTACACTTTTTTGGGGTTTTTTTTCCGGTAATAGGGAGGTTTTGTGACCTTGCCATATGAGGCATGTTGTGGCAAAATGGCTAAGTTGTAGCAAAAATTGAAATTCAAGTTATTGGTATTTTCAGATACCTGAGTATGTGATCTTTAAAATGAGGGGTCAGTCATTGAAATTGGACATTTCAAGCCTAAGTTATTGGAAAGTAAAACAGTACTCTTAGAATCAAGATAAACATGATTTTAAGTAATTGCCTATTCAAAGTTATTTGGGCATACACTGTTTAATAGAACGAATTATCAAAATAACATTAAATAAACAATTTCTTGACCACTTCCAGAACTAATACTTTGGTACGTGATTAATAAGACATAAGTTGATTTATAGTGATTAAACAAACTTGGATTTTTAGGCAATTTTTTGAGCTCCCATATTTTATAGCTCATTTACTCAATACAAGCCTGTGCGACAACTTAACCATTTTGCCACGACATGCCTCATGTATGATAACAAATATACGACAATATGTTGTACAATCTGAATATGATCCTTGATTCATGGAAAAGGCATGTGACAGATATGCTAGTATATGGGAAGGGTTTATTTATATTTATAAATTCATCTACAGCAAGCAGAAACTTTACATAGAGTATAAATAACCAGGGAGATGTTCTACATCTCCCTGGAATAACAGTCATAATGCAAATGTTGACTCTATGTTTCCATGTATTCTGTGTTTGTATGTTTCGTATGTTTGGTATTCAAACTGACAAGCCACCGCTTCTTTTGATGCCTATGTAAACAATTCGTAATATGTAATTTGTTGTGGAATTTTTCTGAATAAATATCAGTTTGAATCATTAAAAAAAAAGGCTGTTGTTGTAAGCTGGAGAAAGTGGTATAATCTTCCAGCTTGTCTGTTTTGTCTACAATAACAGACAAATGACAATTAGGCAATATCATTTATGATAAGATGCCTCTTTTATTGTACTGTTACGGGCAATTTCACATTCGGCAAACTGTGAAGATATCACAGCTTTAGACAACGTGGCTAAACAAGTCCTGTCTGTTCATAGTTGTTGGAAGCTGGAAAGTGGTATAATTTTCTAGCTTCTCTGTTTTGTCTACAAACAAATGACATGCTACAGTTTGGCAATATCATTTATGATAAAAGACGCCGCTTTATTGTACTGTAAGTCAATTACCTACATACTACCATTTATATCACAAGCACGTTGAACAGATTTCTAGATTAATTACGACTAACATGGTTTATTTGTTGCAAACACATCACATTTTACTAGATCTTCTAAAAATACCAATTATTTGCAAATTTGAATCCATTAACTACAATTTCATTACAGCGTTCTATTTGAGGTAACGAAAAACATGTCAGTATTATTGTAGATCATAAATAAACATAATACATGTTGTTAATCATATTGAATCGTCATACATATACAACATGCATGCTCACATATAAGATGAGATTTAAATTTAGAACATTTTCTGCGAGTGCTGATAAAACTGATCTGCACTGAATGCTAGGATTGGTATCGTTAAGCTGCTAAATATCAAGCTGTGATTAATTATCAGTAGTACTGATGGAACTTGTGGTATAGCAAGTCAAACTGCTACTACAAATAAGAATTAAATGCTGGAAATTGCTATAATACTTGTTATGGATTTGGAATCAAGTATAATTCATGAAATAACAAACAGCATAGTAATTTATATAATCTGAGTTCCACAACCTTCAACAGAACAATGTCACCAAAGCAGAGTCCTAATCTCAATTCATGAATCTCTCTTGAAAGAACATCGGATTACACTTTTTTGGGGGTTTTTGTTTCCGGTAATAGGGAGGTTTTGCAACCTTGCCATATGAGACATGTTGTGGCAAAATGGCTAAGTTGTAGCAAAAATTGAAATTCAAGTTATTGGTATTTTCAGATACCTGAGTATGTGATCTTTAAAATGAGGGGTCATTCATTGAAATTGGACATATTCTAGCCTAAGTTATTGGAAAGTGAAAGTATAGTACTCTTAGAATCAAGATAAACATGATTTTGAGTAATTGCCTATTCAAAGTTATTTGTGCATACACTGTTTAATAGAATGAATTATCAAAATAACATTAAATAAACAATTTCTTGACCACTTCCAGAAATAATACTTTGGTACGTGATTAATAAGACATTAGTTGATTTATAGTGAAAAACAAACTTGGATTTTTAGGCAATTTTTTGAGCTCCCATATTTTATAGCTCATTTACTCAATACAGGCCTGTGCGACAACTTAACCATTTTGCCACGACATGCCTCATGTATGATAACAAATATACGAAAATATGTTGTACACGCTGAATATGATCCTTGATTCATGGAAAAGGCATGTGACAGATATGCTACGTACTATATGGGAAGGGTTGTCCAAACATTTGATGACGTAACCGTATTCGTTAATAATTAGGCCATGTAAAATAAAAGAATTGGTTAGCATCCTTTAGGTTATCAATTTTCATGGTAGGGAGGGAGGGTTTTTCTATTTTTTTTTCGTGTTAAACATGAAAAAAGAGTGTCGCAAGGAAAATACAAAAAATTGAAGAAAACAACAGAGACCAAAATTGCATACAAGAATTTATATAAATTCATCTACAGCAAGCAGAAACTTTACATAGAGTATAAGTAACCAGGGAGATGTTCTACATCTCCCTGGAATAACAGTATAACAGTCATAATGAAAATGTTGACTCTGTCTTTCCATGTATTTTGTGTTTGTATGTTTCGTATGTTTGGTATTCAAACTGACAAGCCACCGCTTCTTTTGATGCCCATGTAAACAATTCGTAATATGTAATTTGTTGTGGAATTTTTCTGAATAAATATCAGTTTGAATCATTAAAAAAAACAAAAAAAAACAAAACATCTCTATATAATCCAACACAACTGGCATCATGGATGCCATGTGGCTACAGTATAGACCAACAGTAGTGGACGGGTGGTAAACAAACCTATATTAAATCATGGCCTTATTACAAGTACAATGCTATGCTAATTGTTATATCCTTGTTGAAATGGCCGATGTGCCGTGACACAGTGGTCAGTACATCATGAGACAATCCCCCACTACTTTCTTATTTTGTTTGTGTACATGTATGAAACACACTGGACCAATGCCTAACTTCCAATCCACAAGATGACACAGAGCAGAGCATCTTACACAAAGACTCTATATATTATTTATATTTTAAACTTTTTATCTCAACAACCAGCGAAGAATCATCAAGCTCAATTCATTAAATAATGGTACCTATAATAAATTGCAATTAAAATTTATGCATTCACACTGTAATATTTTACACTATATTCTCACTACAATGAATCTATGTGAACACAAATAATAACAGCAATCATTTTTACTTACATGAAGGAAAGTTGTAGGCAGTTCTTGTTAGCAGTGAAATCAAAATGAACACAAGATCCAATGTCATATCATTGCAAATTCCTTAGGATGCTAAACTATGTATAAACATGCTGATGTACATGCAATCTAGAACACAGCTAGACTATCAACTAATAGACAGATGGGTTAAGTGCTTGCAAGGTATTTACTCTTCAGTATGCAAAATTAAAATGAAGCTGCATCCACTGATGCACTCACACGCTGTCGGATTTGATTCAGACGGGCTCTCTTCGGTGGATTGAGTTCTATGTATTATTCAAGCGTATGCATTTTGTAGTTGGCTACTTTGCTCGTAGGCCAGACAGCCGATACTATGTACAGATCTTTCGTACTCAATCAATTTGAACATTAATGTTGGTTGAATTCACTCTCTTTTAACGTGCAGATAAGAATGTCGGCTGACATTTTAGGGCCCATTAGTAATTGATATGCATGTTTTTTTTTTTCAAGAATTAATCTCTTACTATTAAAAATAGAGTTTATTATAAATCATGCTAGATTAATATTTCTAGATGGCGCTATTTCTTTCTCAAGTACCCAATGGTAAAATTTTGGTATAACCATACAAAAAAAAAAGGAATTTAAAAATAACTCAATGGTACAAGATAAACTTCACAACTGCAAAATTGAACAGTTAATTAAATTACGCCTTTTCGTAAGGATTAAGCCATTATAATAATTTATAATCTTTAATCTATGCATTTATCTATTTCCAGCGGATTCATAGCGCTATGAGTATCAAATTCAATGTAAAAACTGTAATAAACATTGGTTCCCATACTGATTTATGCAGTTAGAAATAATTTGGAAAAAAAACCTAGTCTAATCCTTAAACTAAACCATGTTCCTTAAACTAAACATGGTTGGCCGTTGACACGCCAAATAGTTCATGCGCCCTTTGCAAGAACATGATTTTTCTTGTATTTCAATAGGTGACCTAATGTTGCGGTTGGTATCATTGATTGTAAAATGTGGCTACATATTTTTAAATATTAAAAAAAAATCTATATATATACTGTCTCTTATACACATCTTGACAATGTTAAGAAGTTAAGTCAAATTCGAATAAAGGACTTAATAAATACATCGTGTAGCATAGCTCTCAACGAATGTAGTCCTGTAAATAAATGAAGAAATTGTGTAATAAAATACCTCTGGCGGGACTCGAACCTGCGACCTCTCGCTGTCAAGGCGAGTGTCATAACCACTAGACCACGGAGGCTTCATGGTTGACTAGGTTTTTTTATATATATAAAAGCCTTGAAATACTCGCATCTACTGTAGAGCTGAAAGACAGCACAAACATGGGCATTTGCTAGGAAAAATGTTCACACTCTATTGTCCAAAACCAGCTACAGTAATGTTATGCAAGCTAGGGTAACTACCTACAGTATAGCATGGCTAAAAGACAATGGTCAGAATGTGGTAAACTCCCAGGCAGTAAGTCTCGCCTAATTTCTTTGGTTCAATGAAAAATAAAAATTTTCTACAAATATATATTTGTAGTTTCATTATATTTTATATACTTTTACCTTCCCCAGCCTGGGCGTATTTGAAGAATAAATTGATTGATTGATTGATTGATTACTGACAGATAAAATTCACAATATACCTATTCAAGAATGGAAAAGTCCATGAAACTCTAACATGCTGAATAGATTTTAGTATACAGTACTGTATGACCTTCATTTCACAGTCATTGAGTTTCATATACTGACAGTTATTTAATATCTGAGATTGCTTTTTGTACGAAGATAAATTTATATAAATACCTACCTTACCTATTCAGAGAAATGGAATGGACCATTGTTAAATTAAATAAATAACTAAAGTCTGTAGACTTTCTATCAATATTCTCAACTTCAAATCCTAGAAAATATTATAACAACCTATGCCAGTATTGTCATAGTACTACTGTGGTACTTTAGTATTGCTATATTTCCCTTTCAAAAGTAGATTTAAATCCAGGCTCCGAAGAAAAATATTTTTTTTTTATATGTTGTAAAACTGATTTTTCAAGGACCCAAACAGCATATTTGATGGAAAAATCTGAAGCGGTTTAACGAGATACAGATTTTTGAATATTTAAAAAACTGGGGGGAAAAAGGCGCATATAACTACCCAGTTTTTAAATATTAAAAAATCTGTATCTCATTTTATACAGCTTCCAAGTATTTTTTATCAAACATGAATTTTTTTGTCTTAATAGAAAAATCAGTTCTACAACATCAACATTTTTTTTCGCTCGGGAGCCTGGCTTTATTAACATTTTTAATACTATTTTTTTATTAATTAAATATTTAATTCATTAATTCTAAAACAGTATTCCCCTATTGAAATTGATTTGCAAAAATTTGTTGGATAGTTAGTTAAAGAAATTTGGGTTGTGGGTCAGTTTTAGTAGGTCGCTTTATCAATGCCATTGATCACTAACAGCGTATAAAATTCTAGGTCTGAAGAAGATCATTATTATTGCTTTAATAAAAATCAAAATGACAAAAAATGAACTTTTAAACTGTAAAGTCTGGTAACTTTTGTTCTTCTTGTACATGTTATGCACATCTTTGTATATTTCTAGACAGATTTTTCCTTTGCAGACTGACTATGCATACAAAGAATTGATAAAATACCAGGAACTGAAAAAAACACAGAATCTGAATTACTCTATACCAATCTTTAGGAAAAATATAGACTATTTTCTCTATGTATAGACAAGGCATTCAGAAGGCTCAATCTACCGTGTATAGGATTCTTAGGCCTGAAGGCTAAAAGTAAATCTGTCAGGCCAGATATGGTTCAATAGCTTCATGCTAAGTTTGCACCTGGTAAATGCTCAATACTGTATTGACATAATCGTTGTCAATACTATCAAATTTTATATGACAAATACAATTCTTTTTTCCAGAAAAAATTCCAGAAAATCACAAAAAGTTGTCACATAGAATTTGATAGTAGAACCACTGCTTGATTCAGATAGCTTGACAAGGTATGACCAATTTTAATAAAACAGGATAAGACGGTAGAACCTAGAACATAATGACGTCACTAAAAGACACCTGCGCATGTGAGAAGTTCTCCGCGTCGTGTGGACTCTAGGACGCAAATTGGCCAAATCTATGTATGCAAAGAACCTAGGAGGGCCGGTAGGACAGTCACGCATGAGTGATTCCATTCTAGCGTTGCGTCGTCGAACAAATCCCTAGAAATATTGTGAGGCCCATAAAGGCCTATGATGCACTATATACAGTAAGTATACATTACTAGTATTAACAGAACTAAACCAGACATAAATGCCCTGGATTGCAATTTTTACAGTTGACAAACTCTCACAGGGCGTAGTTCCATTCATTCATTCCTAAATCCTATGCTCACTCACTCGCCCACTCAAAAAATTCTTTCGATCATTCGATCATTCAATCATTTGTTCATCTTTGTTGTATCCAGCCAAAAATATCCTCAAGGGATTAACAAATTAGAAGGATCAGTCGTATGTACAATTAATCAATCGTTCGATTTATAAGGCGCCATTCAAATAGTTGTTGCTAGTGGCGCCATAAACAGCAACTAATTTTTAGCTTTATAGGCCAACTGATTTTTGTGTAAGAGCTAAAATTGTTTGCAATATAGAACTGAGAACTTACATTTTAGTTTCTATGTTACTCTGCTTACTTAAATTAAAAATTTAAATATAAATTTAATACTGTACTGTTTTTATAATTTTTTACGCCTGGAAATCAATTTAAAGAATCAGTGTTAATTCCAGAATTGTTTTGTTCGATAAGCTTTTCGTGAAAGATTAATAAATATTTCACTTAAATTGCTAAATTTATTATAAGCAAATAATTTTAAATTTTTATGGATTTTTTAAGGTTTATTGACATTTTCTATAGATTTCATCACAAATCAGTCTGTATGGAGTCTATATGGTCTACTGTAAAGTAATTAATCATCTGAAAAGTCTACAATTTATTTCTTACTTGTAAGTTAATACATTCAAACTTCATTATCTGAGAGAAATGAAAACATCCTGGAAAAAAAGAAAATTACTTAGAGTGCCATTTCTGGCCATCTAGAGCATGCCATACAGTACTAAAGGTTAAAGGTTATTCATTTATATTGCGCAAAATACGAGAGTCTCTATGTGCAGAACAAGTGAGCAGATGTAACTGGAAAAATAAAAAAAAGAAAATCCAAGCCAGCACCCAAACCGCAATATGGGGATACGCCCTCGTCGCTGAGCAGGGATCTATCAAAGTGTACCCTGTCTAGCACCATATCATACAGTAAATATTCTTACCTCAGCCTCAACCAAGGTGGGACTGACATGGTCTACAGTACACCCTCCATCTGTGAGAGTGAGTCCATCTACAGTATGTGCCCCCTCTTTTTCAAAATCCAGGACCTGCCTGATAGATTGAGGGCCAACATCATATTTGAAGGCTTCAGCGAGAGGTGGATGTGAACTACTTATTCTTACAGCTTACTTTGAAGCATCCCTGAAGTTTAAAAAATAAATTCAGAGCCTCCGTATCCCTGAATCATCAAACGCCATCAATCACCTCTGTAATGATACTCATCCAGGTATACTGTAAATTTAACGAGACGCTTTCATAGGAATACTATATACTCAACCAAATATTGTCGGATTAACTAGTTATTACACGTCACATTAAAATGAAATTGATGATTATAAAATTCATAAGCAGAAATAGAATTTTGATGGATGTGAATTGAATTTGTGAAAGAATTATTATATAAGATATTAATAACAATAATTAACGTTCTTAATGAGGCAGATCAACTCCCTAACCTTCCTTTTTACACTGAAATTTAGGTCATATCCAGTCTAGTGGAAGTAGTTGGCGTGATCATTGTGCCTCACACTCTCAACCTTGAGGTCAAGGTTCAAAACCGTCTCCCCAGCACACGGTAAACGTTCTTAAACATTGTGGTTTGGTATGTCACAAAATTATGATCACACAACGTTGTAAGAACGTTCAACCGTTGTGAAATTAGGTTATTAGTACGTACATATGTTTCTACAAAATAATGTTTTTAATCACCAAAATGTAACGTTCTTATAACATAATATCGTTAGCTGGGTCTGTGCAAGTCACTTGTGTCCTTGGGCAAGGCACTTTATCTACATTTTTCTCTCCACCCAGGAGTATGTGGGTATCTGGTAGGATCTAATACCAAGCACTAATTTTAGCCGCTTGGCCTACTACTGTATATTTGCATTGCCAACCAAGTCCCAAGCTTCCACTAAGATGGACTGCTAGGTAATAGTAAAATTAAAATCTTCATTTTTTCAATCAGTGATTTAAGTGATTTCTTTTTTTCCATTTTTGTATTTTGCTGAGTTCATATCAGATTAAGAATGAACCTTCTGCTTACAACAAAATGAGAATGCATTGTTTGCTAAACACATCAAGATTATCTGTTTAGTATTGAAAGAATTTCAAACGGTTCACTCGCTTCTTCTTTACCAATCTGCAACCATGCAATAAATGGTATTCTATATGGGCCAAGTAAAGTCAATATTATGCTGTCTGTGGATTTCAATAATACTTTACAAACGACGAACTGTACTCACTGATGAAATGACAACTGTATATTCTATGTCAATACACCTTCTTTAAACCCCTGTCTATCAATATTATGTTAGTTATCCAGAAATTCTCTCACTAATAAAAGATGAACTTCGATTACGAAATGTAACAAAGTTCATCTATTATCGTACAAGGTTTTATAGTATAAGCCTCTGTCCAAATAAGTTTTAGAAAATACTTTAGTGTGACAGTGCTTTTTAGACATGTCATGAAAAAAAAAGAAAAAAAAAAAGATCTGTCACAGAGCTTGAAATGTAAGAACACGTACAGTAGAGCCCCGGGGTTTAAAAATAATTAATGGTCATGACCCAACTTTGGTTTACATTGTGACAAACTTTTTCTAAGGGTTGTATGACACTTTCTGACCAGAGCTGATTGTTTGACCGAAGCTATTAAATGTTCCTGCTTCTTGCGCTGAAGACCCTGGTTCAAACATGGCCAGATTTAAGATGTTTCTTTTGACTACGATGGCCAATGAGTCAGAAGAACGTTGTTTGCATGACTCTCTAGTCTAGGGTTAGGCCCGTGTTCACGCGAGGAGTTATGCAAAAATGTTCAAGTTTTCCATTTGTTTCTTTGACCAAGGCTTTTTGATAAGTTAATTTACGATAAAATGTAGAAATTAATAGGTTTGAGGAGTTTAAAAACTGTCAAAATTTACTCGAGCCGTGGCTTATTATTGTGTGAAAAAACTGCCCCCTAGTGGTTTGTTTTGATACCCACCATAACAACTTTGGTTTGGTGACTAATTTGATCTATTAGAGTCAGATCAGATTGCTCTGCTTTACAAATAACCCTCGTATGAATGTTAGGCAGGATAGGGGACAATGTATCTGTTACATGTTGGTACAGGCACTGCCCTGTGGTTGTCGCAGGTCTCCAGGGGCACACTTTGTGATTATCCACCTTCGGGCTAGGACGAGGGCCCCGACACTGTGGGCATTCAGACTTGCCGGCCATGACGTCACAGCATACAATAAATCCACAGCAAAAGGCAGAAATAAAATCCAAGGCTCAAAGTTAAACTTCACTATAGACAAAACTATACTATTTGAGGAAGTTGCATGAATGAGGAAGTTGCATGGTTGCGCGGCTGCTTGTCCTTGGCGCCAGGATTAGACTATTCTATTATTTTTCGAGGGGTGTTACTCGTGTGAGAAAGAATAGGCAATTAGTCAGTTTATCCAGGTAAGTATTCACGAAGTAGACTTTAAAATTTCAAATATTTAGAATTGGGACAAAACAAGGAGAAAACAATTTTTTTTTTTAAATACAAAGAGAATTTTTTATATTAAAGGGTTATGGTTTTTCTAACCAACTCCCGTTCTCCCCCAAAAACAATGCCCCTAGAACATCACATATAGATTATTCAAAGGATAAAGGCCTAGACATATTGCTTATTTTTTTGTATTTTCTTTTCAATGTGATGATTTTACAGCACACTTCATTTATTATGGTAATTTGCTCAAACCATAAAGAGGCTTTAGCAATAGGGAAGCTTTTTAAAGAGCCATACTAGGTTTTTAACTCTGTGTGTGTGTGTGTGCGTATATGATGTGCCAATATTTATGGTCATGATGTGATGTCATCATAACCATATTTGGACATGTCACATGTTTATGTCAAATAAAATCAGATAATCTATAGGGCTTTATATGAACAATTCCAGTGATATTCCTGTTAAATTTTGTTACAATTTACTTTCATTCATGTTTGACCTGGGTACAATTATTATTTGATGATCCTAAATTGTACCCCACACTCAAGGAAAGTACTAAAAAAACAAGGTCAGCTTAAGCCCACCTTGAAGCTACTTTTAAAGTCAGGCTCCGGAGGGAAAAAATTTTTTGTTATGTTGTAGAACTGATTTTTCTAAGACAGAAAAATGTTGTTTGACGAAAAACTGGGGAACGGTGAATGAGATACAGATTTTTTAATACTTAAAATCTGGGGGAAAAAAGGAACGTAACTGCCCATTTTTACACCTTATTCCCCCAGTTTTTAAATATTAAAAAATCTGTATCTCATTCACCGTTCCCCAGTTTTTCGTCAAACAATTTTTTTCTGTCTTAATAGAAAAATCAGTTCTACAACATATCAAAAATTTTTTTTCCTCCGGAGCCTGACTTTAATACCCCATTACATTAGAGATATTTTGTTTAATTGTGTTGCTATAGAAACCAACTTTGAAACTAGCAGATTTAATGTTTTTTCCATTCATACAGTATCCATTACAAATATGAATACAGCCTCGGGAATACGTGTTTATTGTTATTCATCCGGTTCTGAACTCAAGAACTTATAGAGCTTGGCATAAAATTATAGTCTTATTTGTCTTAAGGGAATACTCCACTCTGAATTCCTGTCTCTAGAAAAACCAATTTTATACTTAAATCTCATAATTTATAGTTATCAACAATAACATTATTGAAGTTCAAACTTGGTTTTACATTTGCAATAAGCCAGGATTGCAATAAGCCAGCAATAAGCCAGCAACAACATTCACCAACAATCAATAGAAAAAATAGCTGCAAAAATAGCAAAAGAAACAACAACAGAAACAATTAAATTAACAATAACATAAAAAACACAATAACAACATTTAAAATAGCATCAAAAAACAAGTATTCATTATTCATCTCTTTTTTTTGTTTTCAATGTGTTTTAATGTTTTATAGTTTTTTTCCTAACATAACTATTGACAGTAATGTTCATATTGTTATTAATCAAATAATGCAATGTTTTTTTCTTATAAATACTAATTCAATTATTCATTATTCATCTCTTGTGTTTTAATGTTATCTTTTTTTATAGTGCTCTCCTAAAATAACTACTGACAGTAATGTTTATACTATTATTAATCAAATAATGCAAAGTTTTTTCCTATTATTATTCATGATTGTGCAATTGTTTCTGTTTTGGTTTTGTAATTTTTCTCCTTAATTCTATGGGTTGCTCATTGTAATATAATTCGCAATTAAGCTTGTTGGCTGCTATGCAGTATGTTTTTAATTCTGTCCTGAATTCTGTAAATACCATAACAATAACAAAAATAAAGCAATGACAAAAATAGCAACAACAAGAATAACAAGAACAAGAAAAGCTCCAAAAACAATAACTGTTTTAACAAAAATGTTTTTAACACATGTCAATAATAATAATAAGGCCTATAACCAGGAATTTAATTTAATAGAATTAAATTAATCATACTTTTTAACTTTAATGACCATAAATTATTTTAAAAAATAGGATAAATTTACAAATAAAATTGATGAAACAGACAGTACAGCACTGCAGTATTACTAAAAAAATAATGCATGCATATAAGGTGGGAATAGGAAGAATTGAATTTGGCTGCTTTGTGATATAGAAAATCATAAAAATATAAATCTAAATGCACAGTACTATATGACCACTCACATTACAGTATAAATTTTAAATAGATCTTGAGAAGCAATTGCAAATAAAACATTTATGAACTAGGAGAAAGTGTGAAACATCAGCCTAGAGGTATTGTAGTGTCAACTCTCTCACTTCTTGACCTTCCAGAATTTTCACATTTTTTATTCACCAGGTGTAATAAATGTCACAATTTATCAGAGGGGAAAGTATATAAGCAGATGTCTTTAATAATTAACATTTGTCTCCATCATATTTTAACATAATTAAATACTACACTGTATTCCTGTGTTGTGTATTTTGTATAGTCTGGGATGCTGAAAAAAAATAAATAGCAGTGCAGGACATACACATTTTGATGCAATTTTTACATTTTCTATTCACCAGGAGTAATAAATTTTACAATTTATAAGATAGGGGAAAAGTATATAAAAAGGTGCCTTTAATAATTAAAATTTTTCTCCATCATTTTTTTAATATTAAGTAACTACTACCCTGTGGTATTACTAGTGTGTTGTGTATTTTCTATCTAGTCAGAGATGCTGAAAAACTGTACCACTACACATTTGATATTTAATTTCATCTTGAACTGCAGACTTGATTAAAAAACTCTAAAAAAAAATATTTGGTTCAACTTTAAACCAACTTGAAAATCAGTACATACAGGAGTATTAATGTTTTCTTCATTCGTATCTTCAATATAAAATACAGCCTCAGGAATGTTTAATAATACATCTGGTCCTGAACATAAGGAACTTGGCAGAAAGTCTAATTTGTCTTAAGGGAATACTGTACTCAGAATACTTGTCCCTAGACAAGCCATTTATACAAACAACATTATATCAACAATAACAATAACATTAAAAAGTTTAAACTTTGTTAAATTAGCAAAGTCAATAACTGCAACAACAGCTTACTGTTGCAGCAATAGAAATGAAAGCAGAAACAAAACAATCAATAACAAAACCAAAATCAGAATACACAAATCAATGGTGATGTTGGCAGTCTATGACTGGATACTTACCTGGATAAACCGACTAATTGCTTATTCTTTCTCCCTCGAGAAACACCCCTCAAAAGAAACACCCCTCGAAAAATAATAGAACAGTTGACTCCTGGCGCCAAGCACAAGCGGCCCCGCAACCATGCAACTTCCTCATTCTTTTTCGATACCAAAATCAGAAACAACACCACAAATCGCAATAATACTATAACAACTTCACAAAAACACAACAGAAACAGCAACAACAACTACACAGAAAGAACAACGGAACAATAAAAAAAAAAAACACAGCAAAAGAAACAAAAGCAGCAGAAACAGCAACAACAGACACAACAACAACAACAGAAACGACATCAAGAATAGAAACAATACCAACAGAAGCATCAAGAACAGCAACAACTAATCAAGTTTAATAAATTGATAAATAATTTAAAATAATTTAAATTAAAATATCATAATTGACAATTTGTTGAATCAGTCTAAATACTGAAATTGTTTAACCACTAAAAAGTGTGTCAGCTTTACAATTTAGTGTGCTTGTTTTTTAATACCATGGTGCTTGGTTAAAAATCCACACACCATCTGGTGGTGCATCCAAGTAACAAGAAAACATTTCACAAAATACTAAGAAAAGGTACCAAAAACAAATTTAAAATGATTGAAAATCAAACATTAATGAACTTCAAAATGACAGAGAAATTTAGGTGTGTTATAGAAAATAAATAAATAATTAAGAAAAAAACGATAAATATATAATGGCTTAATAATAACTAACAACTTAATGACTACAACCTTACCTAAAAACAAATTTAAAATGATTGAAAAGTAAACATTAATGCATTTCAATTGACAGAGAAATTTAAGTTTGTTATAGAAAATAAATAAATAATAATAAAAAAAGAATGATAAATATATAAATATGGCTTAATAATAACTACCAACTTAATGACTACAACCCTAACTACTAACTAACTGTGACAAAATTAAAGTAACTGAACAGTTGAATTTGTTTGGAAGGGTAATGTAGATAGGTCCAAAGATCTATCAATGCA
>NW_022696035.1:144007-148037 GCF_011630105.1 Anneissia japonica | reverse complement strand
ACGGTTTATAGTTCTTATCCGAGAAGACTTGTTCCACCACCAGAACTATAGGAGCGAGCCGGCCGCGAATCCGTGCCGATATTGTTGGCTATGATCACGGTGCCCCTGCTTTAAACGCTCGGCCATTTGGCTCGCATATAGTACTGATTTATTTGACAACAAAAGAAAAGATGAATACCCCTCAAAAATTAATCTATTAAATAAACAGCGTGAACAAAAATTATGTAAAAAAGCTAAATTTTGTAATGGTTCAGAACTACAATAATGCACATAAAATAACACACAAAAGTCTACATTACCTCAGAAGTACACAGCCCATGTGTATTGGTCAACAATGACGTCAAAGGTGACAGTGCTAAATCTTGGTACTATGTCCCCCACCACGCAACATGTAAACTGCTTTGATATCAACAAACCTCTTTTAGTGTCTTCACCAATGGATTCTTCCATTTTCATCTAGGGGAATAAACAGAGTGATATGGTAAACAAATTGCTATCTTGATGGGGATTTTTTGGGTCAATGACCTTCCTGAAAAGAAGAATTTGTATAGCTCTATCCTATCAATCTTTTGTAAGACAAACTTATGTAATTTCAACAGTGTTATTATTGACAAAATACTCCATGGCGTACCAGTACAAAAAATAAACTTCCATGATTCAAACAATTTAAAAATAAAAATAAATCATAATTCAAGGTTCAATATAAATTTATTATAGTTCATTAAAAAAAAAAAAAAATCATCATTCTCATTCATAACATACATGGTAAAAGTTACAGGACATATAATTTGAAATTAATTACCGTATCTTGTTTTGCACATTTAGTATGAATATAATTTTGTAATGTTATCAACATGTTAACAAGAAGTCAATTATTATAAAAATAAATTAATGGAAATTTAGTTTCACATTCACGATTAAAATTTATTGGTGATTAGCATATTACTATTTGCATATTACAATTTGCATATTACTATTAGCATATTACTATTTGCAATTTCGTATCCACTATATTAGTAAACAAGCTAGTAAAATTTAACTGAGCAAAAATGAGTCATTTATGTACAGTATGTAGTTTGATTTATACATCTCCCTCTGCTTGGCTTTAACCAGGGAACAGTGAAATTTAACAATCTTTCAAATCATGATTTTTCAAGGAAAAAGGATTGAGCTTCCAAATATTTATGAGGGAGGGGAAGTGAAATTAACAATTAATGTTACCTGGCCTGAACAGCACAAGCAACCTGTGTGAATGAAAACCTGTGTTTTTAATAAATTTATTAACAAAATGGACTCCTTTGTTGTGCAGGTGATTACGAATTTCTACATATAATTACACTCATAAAATTAACATTATGTAATATATAATTAGAAAATAAAAAACGAACATCAGCATCATAAAATGGTGAGTCAAATGGCAGGCTACAGGATTTCAAACTTCATGAGAAACTACTTTTGGTTTCTGTGCTGTGATCACGGGAAACTATCTTGGGCCTAGCTTTAGGTCTGGGCTTTGGCTTGGACAAATTTGACCTACAGTACAATTAGCATTGGAAAAATATAATAAAATTTTAATGCCTGCTATTAAATAAATAACAAAATCATCAAAATCAAGATCTACGATCATAAACCACTCACTTGTAATTAATTACTGCAAATTTTGCATCTTATCTCACTTAAAATGTTTTCATTGGTCTCCACTACTTCAAATTCACCACTGAAATACCATTTTGAAAGTTTTTAACGAAAACATTCCCTCCTCCGAGGTCGTGGTCTTTCCCTTTTTTGGAGAAGCCATTTTGGAAACATAATTAAATATCAAGTTACGTGGTGTTTCATACTGCCGTACCGCCTCATTCATGGGTAATTCCATTGAAGATGTTAAAAAAGACTACTATCTACTAGTACTGAAATTAGAACAGCCAATAGAGTGGGTGTGATTTTTTGGTGTTTTTTTTTCGTTCTAGCGCGGAAACCATTTTCTCAATATACGATCGGATCAAAGACCTCCGTGATAGACATATGATTTGCCATTCAGAATTCAAAGTATTTGGCTAACACTTTTCCACTGAAATTATGATTGTGGTGAGTGTTGTTTGTTAATTCTGGCTAGGCTAGGCCAGACATGGGAAACGATTTTTCGTTTCCGTGACTTATTGGTCACGGTAACCACACGGTACCAGAAACGATCTTTACCATGAAATCTGGTCGCCTCAAATGGCCTAGAGGTTAAGATTGGGGCACTGTAACATACAGCCATAATATCGGCGCTGGTTTGAGGGGCTTGTGTGTACATGGTTCTGGTGGTGGAACATGCTTTTTCTGATAAGGATTATAAACTGTAGGCCTAGTGTGCACTTAAAAGAACCCAGATGTTCTGAGATGAGTAGGGAGTTACCCTGGTGTTACAGCCCCTCTTACCCTGCGGATAGATCATACTGCAAAGTCCTTTTGAAGGATGCACCTACATAAATATGTACAGTTAAACTTGCCTAAGTCGACTTTGCATAACTCAAATAATTTCTAAGTCGAACTTATTTTACATGTCAAATTGTTGTGTTTTCCATTAATTAACAATCTGTAAGTCAAATTTTATCCAAGTCGAACAATTTTTTATTGGCATTTTGGATTCGACTTAGGCAAGTTCAACTGTACGTAAAAATAACACAAAGATCTGCTGCTTACCAAACCTAATTAAATACAAATTGCTTGCACTGCAGTTTTAGCAATTCTTTTGATGTGTATGAATAGTCTTTTGTTATACAGTTACTGTTCAGATGTAAAACCTAAACAATAGGCCTATTATTATTAATCCTATCATCAGTGCATCTTTGCTGTGTTTCTGCATCACTTACTTCCCTATAAATTATTGGAATGCAAGCCATTTTGCTATTTTCACAGTGGCGGATCTAAAATCTAGAGGGGTGAACAGGGTGGCTGGCCAACCCCCTTCATTTACTATACTTCTCTGGTACTAGTACTGGTAGAACATACACTTTCTATAGTAAGCTTACTTCTTTTCAGATGCCATCTAAGATCGTCTAGCTAGGCCTAGGCCTATTTTAACTAGCGGTCTAGCTACTGCTTCCAAACAAATCTCAATTAAATATTAAATGTTTATATAACCTGATAATGGTATCTACATGGAGGTATAATACCTCCTTCGTATCTAGGCCTAGTTAGGCCTCTGGATGATAGACATTCTTCTTTTGTTTATAGTGATACGACAACACATCCGTCTGTGCGACAATGCAGGAGGAGGAAACTGATACATGGTATGGACTTATAGGGCCTAGGCCTAGCCTAACTAGGAAGCAGCCTAAACACCACGGTACATTCATGACAAAAAATATACTCTTAATAAATGTGTTTATTTTTACTTACAGTCTGATTGTCTACATATACAAATAAATATTCAACATCAAAACACTAGGCCTAGGCCTATATAAAAATGATTAATTTCCCAACCGCCATGTTTCGGTACAGTGCCCCTCTAGTATTCCATCCGTACCGTAGATTCCGTACGTTCGTCGTCTAATTGCTGAAAACCAGAGCTATAAAAATATGGAACGCCGTTACTGCCTTTGGTGGCTCTTTTTCGTTCGGCGCATTTGCTATTCGGCCCTTTTAACATTACGTTCGGTGCTTTTACATTACGTTCGGTGCTTTTTACATTACGTTCGGTGCTTTTTACATTACGTTCGGTGCTTTTACATTACGTTCGGTGCTTTTTAAATTACGTTCGGTGCTTTGAAACATTACGTTCGGTGCTTTTATTAACATTACATTCGGTGCTTTGAAACATTACGTTCGGTGCTTTTATCATTACGTTCGGTACTTTTGCCGCACTTCGGCTCTTTTATCATTTGGTGCTTTTACCTTTCGTCCCTTTCATCATTACGTACGGTTCTTTTATCATTCGGTGCTTTCATGACCTTTGACATCGGGTCAAGTGGAAAAAAATCAACGGCTGTGGGCATGAGCCTAGTGGAAAATCGCGCGTAACAAGGCATATTCGACATGGGATTAT
>NW_022696035.1:139648-143570 GCF_011630105.1 Anneissia japonica | reverse complement strand
TTAATATGCATGAAGTTAGCCAATCACGTGATTTATATAATCAGTCATGCATACGATATCCCACATAAAATTTGATGTGGGAAATTGCACGCATGAATCGTTTGCCCAGGCCCTAATTCGAAAAAAAAAAAAAAAGAAATCGAGTATGGGACGCCAATTAAATTAGGTATGGCGCGCACTAAGTACAATAAAGAGTGAGTAACCTAACATTAGGGCCTGGAACACAGGCTAGTTTTTTGGCAGAATCGATGCTACTTGAAGATCGTTTATATAAATTTAAGTGATTTTCTTTCTCCCAATTCGATACAGCTTCTGACAATTTTTCATAGCTTGTGAAAGTGCCACCGAGAAGCAAAGTGTATTTGCACATGCTCAATAGGACGTTTTCGTACTCACGAAGCAAGCGGCGCCCTTCAAATAGATCAGCGTAAGCATAGCCCATGATTAATGCTTACGACTCGGCGTAAGCATAGACACTTCGTATTTAAAAATAAAGTACCAAGGAATGAAAATTAAAATCGTGTATATTACACCAATACACCGCAACGCTCGAGTTTCAAACATACGAGTAACTAGCTGTACTGAACGTTTTGTTGAGGGCGCAATTGCAAATGATGGCGCTTAGGCGAAATTTGATTGGCTAAATGTATGGCAGTCATATTGGATGGTACACACACAGCTCTGCGTATTTCGAACATCGAATACATTGCAGTTAGTGCTCTAGTATTCTTATTATATCTCTATGGTGAAAACATAGATGGCGATCTACTATGGAATATGGAACGCCGTTAGTATCTTCAGTTATGTGCAAACCATATAGCTATTAAACAACTAGAGTGCTGACAAGATGGCGAAGCAATGCAGAGTTATGTATGTGTACCATCCAAGATGGCCGTAGTAAAGCGCCACCTTCAGGCTTAGTATACATATTATTACCATAAATAAGCCATCTAACTGACTATTATTTCATTAATGATAATGAGTAATGGTAATAACAAATTATTAAACTATTGTAGCCAAAACGAGGCCAAGTGGAGCATCTTATTCAAAAATAAAAACCAAGGAACGAAAATTAAAATCGTGTACATTACACCCATACACCGCAACGCTCGAGTTTCAAACATACGGATAACTAGCTGTACTGAACTTTCTGTGTAAATTGAGGGCGCAATTGCAAATGATGGGGGGCGGGGGCTTAGGCGAAATTTGATTGGCTAAATCTATGGCAGCCATATTGGATGGTACACACACACAGCTCTGCGTATTTCGAACATCGAATACATTGCAGTTAGCGCTCTAGTATTCTTATATATCTCTATGGTGCAAACACTCTATTATGTACAATCGCCATGACGTTATGTGGTTTGGTCATTATGTTATGTGATTTGGTCATTATGTTATGTGGTTTGGTCATGATGTTATGTGGTTTCTCATTATGTTATGTGGTTTGGTCATGATGTTATGTAGTTTGGTCATGATGTTAAGTGGTTTGCTCATTATGTTATGTGGTTTGCACATTATGTTAGTTTCGACATGACGTTCGGACGTCCTTGCGAGTATGTGAAGAAGTGTGAATAAGAAGACGGTTGTACAAGTACCTATATCAAGTTTCACTTTAAACTTTTGATTGGCCGAGAGCGAGCGGGAAGACCACACTAGTTTTATTACCACCGCGCCAGAGATTTATTTCATACAAGCAAAGAGTATATAACAGAAGAGTTCACTGCTATTCTTAATACACGCGAGTCAGCGTGACGCCCGATCCGCTGTATGTGGCAAACGCACCTAGCGTCTGTTGTAGATGCATGAGTGATGGCAGCATATAAAAAAAGTAATTAAGACCTGTATTTGGAAAAGAGTGCATAAAGTCTAATTGTTATATCCGTTTTTAAACGAAATATAAAGGCAAGACTTTATAAGAGTAACATTATTGGAAAATATGCTATATATTTTGTTGGTTTTTAGAAAGTTTACTTTAAATCACGCTAGTATTTTGAATGTTGATAAAAGAAAAAGCCTGAGAGTTTATAAGAAAAATAATATTTTATAGGCCTTCCTATACTGGAAGACGACTATTCATTATAAACATTCATCCATCCATGCATTGGTATTCGGCATATGTAATTCTTATTAAATGAGAACATATAGTTAATGATGTGTTTGCTTTGACTATGACTATTTTCTCCAGCCCTTCCTCAGTCTGGTATGTAAATATAACGTGTAAATATAACGTTTTCTCTTCAGTCAAACAAATTAATGTATAAAACAGTACGGTAGTAAAAAAATGATGAGGAAAACATCCACCTTGATATACTGGTACCTTAAAATCCCGGATTTACATGATAAATGAGAAAACAAAATCATCCATCCAACTGTTAGTGACCCAGGCACTGTCTGTGATGAAGTATTACCACCACATAATAATCAGGGGCGGATCCATGATTTGAAAGAGGGTGCTTCAAATCGAAAAAAATTGATTCCTAGACCGGAAATGAGCTTTTTTTCAAAATGACCTTTAAGTTCTTCAAAATTCAAGGTTTTTCTCCTCTGGAAAAGATCAGTAAGTAAGTAAGTAAGTAACTTTATTGCTTCTCTTAAATAACAGATGCACAACCGTATAAGATGTGCAACAATAACAAAATCAGTTTAAACTCAATTACTTAGAAAGTACTTAATTTTATCTCATTATTCAGGCCTCTATATAGAGAAAAAAGAAAAAGACATAGTGAGTGGATTTCCTGCACGATTAAAAATCGTAACAGTACCGGGTTTGGTCTACAGGAGTTCGTGCTTCGAACAGGTCATTCCATTCATAGAAAATGCCTTTTGATGGAGAAAGTGTACATTTTTAGGAAGGTTTGCCTAGTTCGAAACTAACTCCGGCTATATAAAATTGATTACCCAATCAAAAGTTTCAAATGAAACTTGATATAGGCTTACTTGTACAGCCGTCTTCTTATTCACACTTCTTTACATACTCCGCAAGGACATCCGAACGTCATGTCGAAACTACATAACATAATGTGCTAACCACATAACATAATGAGCAAACCACATAACATCATGACCAAACTACATAACATCATGACCAACCCACATAACATAATGAGAAACCACATAACATCATGTCCAAACCACATAACATCATGACCAAACCACATATCATAATTACCATTCCACATAACGTAATGGCGTTTACACATAATAGAGTGTTTGCACACAACCGAAGATACTAACGGCGTTCCATAATGGAACGTCGTTACTGCCTTTGGTGGCTCTTTTCCGTTCGGCGCATTTGCTATTCGGCCCTTTTAACATT
This sequence comes from Anneissia japonica, assembly GCF_011630105.1. NCBI lineage: Eukaryota > Metazoa > Echinodermata > Crinoidea > Comatulida > Comatulidae > Anneissia > Anneissia japonica. The sequence continues at coordinate 140,251 of NW_022696035.1, read as the reverse complement.
ACGTTCGGTGCTTTTACATTACGTTCGGTGCTTTGTACATTACGTTCGGTGCTTTTTACATTACGTTCGGTGCTTTCACGTTACGTTCGGTGCTCTTTACATTACGTTTGGTGCTTTTTACATTACGTTCGGTGCTTTTATTAACATTACATTCGGTGCTTTGAAACATTACGTTCGGTGCTTTTATCATTACGTTCGGTGCTTTCGCCACATTTACGGATCTTTTATCATTTGGTGCTTTTTAGTTTTACCTTTCGGCCCTTTCAGCATTACGTACGGTTCTTTTATCATTCGGTGCTTTCATGACCTTTGACATCAGGTCAAGTGGAAAAAATCGACGGCTGTGGGAACGAGCCTAGTGGAACTTGTGCGCTCCTTCTCAAGCGAGGAAAGACAATGGCCAAGTCTACTGTTCCGATTTAATTTTAAATTGTTTTGCATTATATGGCCGTTTTCTGTTGGGTTTTCCCATTCGCTTTTTAATATATATTATCCAGAATCTTAAATTTTAGTGTTTCGAAAGTCAACTTCTTAGTTTCATTACTGTTACGCTATATTATATTAATGTTTTGAAACACAGGTGGGCACGCATTCTTCATAGAA
>NW_022696035.1:137963-139610 GCF_011630105.1 Anneissia japonica | reverse complement strand
CATTTATTTATATTTATATATATGTATATATATAAATAATAATAATAATAATAATAATAATAATAATAATAATAATAATAATAATAATAATAATAATAATAATAAATAATAATAATGCTGTAAAGGCAAATATACAACATGGTAGGCCCTAAATAACGATTAAAATGGTATCAGATGCCCGCAAGATGGAAAAACACGTTATATTTTCATTGCGGATTTTTTGGGCTCAGTACGGACTCCAAAAGCATACATTTTCTTTTAGTTTTATAGCGTATGCGGATTTTATAAGTCCGCAATGACGATATAACGTGTTGAAACAAATTGGCCGTAGATCGGGAGTTCCAATTGTGAAATTGTGGATTTTCTCCCAAGAGATGGGTGTTCTCCCTGTACCCTCCCACTGCACTAGCTCCACCCCTGCTTCACGAATTGCCATTTTACAACTTGGGACCCCTGCAAATGTATATCTTTTTTGTAATAAAAATGCTGAGATTTTATTATTTATTTGAGGTATATTTATTAAAAATTCAACATCAAAAACATACATAGCAGCAACAAAGGCTGAATTGAGAAAGGTATGAATTAAGAAGTAAGAATAAAATATATATTATATAATATTAAAAAGGTAGACAAAATATAAAGACAAAAAATAAATACCAATATCAAAATACGAGATAATCACGGAAGGAGCATTTGTAAAACGACCGGACAGTAAAGGGAGGGGAAAATAAATCAATCAACTGGAGGGGGAAATTTTGAGTTTAACTTTTATTCATTTTAATATTATGTAAGCCAATAATTGGATCGGACTTGTTTGGAATCGTTTGGTTACCGGTAATTAATTAATTAATTAATTACGTTTCTTTTATTTAAATAAGCCTGCTTCTTCATATCCGGAATAAAGAAGATTCCCCCTAGTTATTTTTGTTTTCAATACTAGGTCTATAGTGATAATCTTATATTTTTATTTTCCCTAATATACCACCAAAATCATGTAGAAAGAAAATTAGAACGTACCCTTTCCCTTTCAAAATTAGGGACAAGAAAATGTAGATCTAGGTCTTCTAATACTGTTTTGAATGATCGAGACATTTTTGTTTTCGTTTTTGTTGTTTTTTGTTTTTGTTTTTGTTTTGTTTTGTTTTTGTTTTTTTTTTTTGTTATTAATTTTATCACTATAAGATAATCACATGTCGAATATGCTGTGTTACGCGCGATTTTCCACTAGGCTCATTCCCACAGCCGTTGATTTTTTTTCTACTTGACCCGATGTCAAACGTCATGAAAGCACGGAATGATAAAAGAACCGTACGTACTGATGAAAGGGCCGAAAGGTAAAAGCACCAAATGATAAAAGAGCCGAAGTGCGGCAAAAGCACCGAACGTAATGTTAAAGCACCGAACGTAATTTTAAAAGCACCGAACGTAATGTTAAAAGCACCGAACGTAATGTAAAAGCACCGAACGTAATGTTAAAGCACCGAACGTAATGTAAAAGCACCGAACGTAATGTTAAAGCACCGAACTAATGTAAAAAGCACCGAACGTAATGTAAAAGCACCGAACGTAATGTAAAAAGCACCGAACGTAATGTAAAAGCACCGAACGTAATGTTAAAAGGGCCGAATAGCAAATGCGCCGAACGGA
>NW_022696035.1:128685-137450 GCF_011630105.1 Anneissia japonica | reverse complement strand
TGACGGTTTATGGTCTGGTTGCTATGGTTTTTGTGACGTTCAGCGTGTAGGGACGCACGTGCGCCTAGAATGTCGATGCCAGGGTTATAACCTTTGATGTCCCGAGATGTGCGTCCTTTTGTTGAATTACCTTGATAAGACCACTTTGGGGACGTGATATTTGGGGTGATCTCGGAGTTCGGTCTCGAATTATAAACACAGCATAATTAGAGGATAACCGAACCTAAATCCTCGAAATGAAAACCGAATCTAAAAGTGGTCTCTTAAAAGACAACATGGGGTAACCAAATTTGATTTGTTTTGTGGAAACTGATTTTTGTTTTTATAATGATTTGTTTCACTATTTAATTTTTTTGAACACGTTGAAAACAAAATCTGAACAGCATACCGGTATGTAAAGTAAACATAAAATGTATACTTTATTTTATCTGCAATTGAAAACATAAACAACCTTTCTAACTAACGGTAGTTTGTTGACAGCCAAATGTTCTAGGCTTCGCTCCCCTTTAACCTAGATGATTTGTTGCCTGCAAAACAAATGACTGAGATTCAGCTGTGAATGCAGAAAAAAAAAACAGACGGTAGGGCCTACTGGAAGAGAGACATTGTTTTTCCGTCAGCTATGAACAATTTGATAATCTATGTTGTTGGAGTTTTTGAGACAGGTAGTTTCGAATCATCCCAGATGTTTACTTAGTGCATCGTTTTGCATTAAAAAAATATATATATGATAAATAAAGCTAATTCAAAGGCACTTTTTGGCAAGAGGGCAAACACTATTTGCATATCGTAGCATTTTTTGTAGGCACTCTCAATGTTTTCTTATGAAGATGATTCAATAAATGTCGAAAAGTGGCCTCCTTCTCATTCGTTCATGTTTTTCAAACACTATGATTGTTATGGATGGAGGTTTCTCGGCTTCAGAACCTGTGGCCTAAGACTAAAAATTTCTTTTCAAAAACTATCGTACCGTAGCTTTAAAAAAATGCACAAAAAGGTAAAAAGAGAATAAACTTTAGAAACCCTATATGAAAAAACCATAAAGCGAATAACAACGACAAACTACGTGACACAGCGTTGAAGAAGCGCTCTGGAAAATTTGCCTAAAATCGCACATAATTGGAAGAATGATCGTATCTTTATATATTAATATCGTTAATACATCAGTACGAGTCACTATTATTGTCTGATTGTTAAGGAGCACTTTTATCTGCCTGTTCTAAGCATCATCTGAGCTAGCCCTACTGTCGGACCAACTTTACACCCCTCGCTCACATCAGATTAGGTTAAAGCCGCTCAGACTGATTGACAGGAGCCATTTTAGCTGTCACCTTGATCTTGCTCGTCACGCTTGGTTGACTTTGTATACAATCATCTGTCAGTTTGCTGTCAAGGAAGAGTTCTTTTCATATGCAAATTACCGATCTTGATTTTCTGATCGACAGTTCGCTCTCATGTAGTTCCACATCTTCAGATGTTTTTTGATTACAGTCACCATGACTACTGTCAAATCTGACGACTTCAAAGTTTTAACGCAATAAGGATCGGATCGATTTTATCGTTTCATCATTTGCTTTAAAATATTAACTATGGTTTCTTCATTGTTATTCTCAACTGTTCGATTAATTAAATTGGACATATCTCGCCTAGGATTGCAGAACATATTCAAAATGGAGTTTTACGGACGAAAATATTTGTTGTCAATACTGTTAGACCTGGTATCACACTCTGAAGTCTTGGATTACAGTGCCATAAACTGCTTCTACCTAGTTCATGCAAATGCTATTTTGATTTTAATGTATCTTACTATCACTCAAAGAAATTCTGTAAGTCCCGTGTGCAGTATTATTCATCATCAACCGCCACTTTTAATCCTAATATCGGGAGACGTGCAACCCAACCCAGGACCTCTAACCAACATTAACAATAACTCATCAAGGAAAATAATTATGGTAACAGTAAGCGAAACATATCTTGCATACTTTCAAACTGCCGTAGCATTCGCAACAAATCACTTGATCTATATTCATATTCTGTACATCTAAACCATCTGGATTAGACATTATTTGCCTTACCGAAACGTGAATGCGGAGTTCTGATGATACTGCAATGCTTCATTTTGCCAATCAGTATGATATTTTCCGAAGAGATAGGATTAAAATCTGGGTAGTGGTATCCTGATTGGAATCAAACCATACCTTGCACCAAAATTAATTGACATTGACCCCAGAATCGAAATGATGTGGATATCAATATGCCAAGGTCATCAGTCGTGGCTCTTAGGTTTGGTCTATAGGCCACCAGACTTCTCTTTTAACTTTTAAACTTCTAAACTTCTAAACTTTGTGTAGCTCAATATATTTATGTGAACCATAATGAAGTCCACTCGTTAAATTAGCATAAATAGTATAGAGAATTTTGATTGACTGTCAAGAATTCCAGATATCCAATTTTTAGGAAATTACTTTTTATGCAATCATGGACGTGCAACCTCTAACCTAATAACTTTGATATGTACATGTTTTATGTTGTTTGTTGAATGGACTTTTTAAATAATAATATTACAGTCTAATATGACCACATCATAGGGAAGTCCACTCTGTAAATGCTTAGCATAATATACACGCAATCGAGAACGCACAAATGCAATCATAGACACTGCACCCAGCGATAGTGATTCAAGTGAAGAATACGCCTAATGTCCTCAAAGCTAGCACCCCCGACTCACAAGAGAAACAACCACACGTTGAAATACTAATCAATAAGGACAAAATGAAAGTAATGATAGATAAAGGCGCGTCGGTAAGCGTCATGAGTGAGGAACACTACAACAAATTGACAACAAAACCGCAATTAAAGCACATTAACACAAAGATCTTTGCATATGGTGCTAAGAAACAACTTGATACACTTGGGAAAATTCATGTAACCATCCACTGTAATGGTCATCATATCCCTGACACTTTCTACATTGTGCGGTTTGTGAAGGAGTCTCTGTTGTGTTTCACGAGTGCCCAGAGACTCCACGTAATTGACATACATGTTGCGTTGAGTGTCGATGCAGATGATACAGTTGAAGAACTCATCGAAAGCTACAGTGATCGTTTTACCGGGCTAGGAAAACTTACAGATTCTAAGTGCAAACTTCACGTTGACACAGACGTACAACCAGTCACACAACCACATAGACGAATACCGTTCCAAGTAAGAAAAAAGGTAGAAGCAGAACTAAAACGCCTCCAAGACTTGGATGTCATTGAAAAGGTGGTTGATAAGCCAACACCATGGGTTTCACCCATCACTGTTGTAAAAAAGCCTAAAAATCCAAACGAAATCAGACTCTGCAAAGACATGAGAGCTCCTAACAAAGCTATCCCGCGAGAACGCCATGTCACGCCAACAATTGACGACATCATTGCCAGCCTCAACGGCGAAAAAGGTATTTTCTAAACTTAATCTAAAGAATGGATATCATCAAATAGAGCTAGATGATGCATCCAGGTTCCTGACTGTATTTTCAACGCACGTTGGTCTGTTCCAGTTTAAACGCCTAAATTTTGGGGTAAACAGTGCAGCCGAACAATTTCAAAATCTCATCCAGTCTGCGCTAGCTGGTCTCCCTGGTGTGATCAACCTATCAGATGACATCCTGGTGTATGGCATAAACTCAGTGGAACATAAGGAACATCTTAAAAACTGTCTTCAGAGGCTGAGGGAGAAGAACTTGACTAAACCAAGGAAAAATAATGTGAATTCAACAAAGAAACTGTTGAGTTCTTTGGGCATGTATATAATTCAGGTGGCATCTCCCCAAGTCCAGACAAAGTTAAGGCGTTGCAAAATGCAACACCACCAACCAATAAAGAAGAGGTTCGAAGCCCGCTAGGACTTGCTACTTATTGTTCACGCTTCATACCTAATCTGGCAACACTCACAGAACCACTCAGAGTGCTTACCAAAGCTGATTCAGAATGGATATGGGAAGAACCACAAGCAGTCGCCCTTCAAGCAGTCAAAGATTCCATCATAGAACATTGTAATCTAGCATATTTTAACCAGCAACTCCACACAGAGGTAATTGTTGATGCCAGCCCAGTAGGCCTTTGTGCAATGTTAGCTCAACAGGATGGTGATAAAACAGTCTTGGTAGCACTGACCAGCAGATCATTGACACAAGTAGAACAACGCTACTCACAAACTGAACGGGAAGCCTTGGCCGTTACATGGGGAATAAAACACTTCCACATGTATCTGTACGGAGGAAAATTTGAGGTTGTTACAGATCACAAACTGCTGCTCCCTCTCTTCAACAACGCCACTTCCAAACCACCACTGCGCATAGAACGCTGGCTCATGAGACTACAAGAATACGACTACACCTTAAAATACCAACCAGGAAAATTCAACCCAGCGGACTATATATCCCGCCACCCATTGCCAACGACGAAAGAATCCAGCGGAGAGGAACGAATGGCAGAAGAGTATGTTAATCTCACACTATCAAATGCAATTCCAAGATTCTTCACTATTGAAGAGATAGAACACGAAACCGCAAAAGACAAAACGCTACAACTATGTATGCGGCCATAAAAACCAACAAGTGGCACACCATTCAACGGCAAGCATCGGGGACTACCAAAAAAGACATCGACTCTCTTTTCAAATTCAGAGACCAACTCAGTGTTAGTGTCAAAAACGACATACTGCTGCGTGATCATCGCATCGTAATTCCCAAATCATTACAACAAAGAGCAGTAAATATCGCGCATGAAGGCCACCAGGGAGTAATTAAGACCAAACAACTCATGAGGATGAAAGTCTGGTTCCCTGGCCTTGATCATATAGTTGAAGAAACCATAGCTTCATGTCTCCCGTGTCAGGCATCAACTCTCGAGAAGGACGCCTTTGCACCACTAAGTATAGGTAAGCGTTGACTTTAAAGAATTGCCAACGGGAGTATACTTGATGGTAGTAATCGATGATTATAGCAGGTTTCCTGTCATAGAAGTCACGAAATCAACATCAGCCAAAAGTGTGATCCCAAAACTTGACACCATTTTTGCTACCTACGGCATTCCAGTAACTGTTCGAACAGACAATGGCCCGCCGTTCAACGGAGGAGAGTTCTCACAATTTGCACAATACTCTGGCTTTAAGCACCGAAAGGTCACACCACTTTGGCCACGTGCAAATGGTGAAGTAGAAAGGATGATGCGGAACCTCAAGAAACTCTACCGTACTGCCACAGCAGAACAACAGAACTGGCGGCAAGCATTGAACAAATACTTGAGAAACCATAGGGCAACACCACATAGTTCAACTGGGATGCCACCAGCTACGCTGATGTTTGGCAGAGAGATACGCACACGGCTGCCTGAGATACCACGCAGTTCCACAAATGACAAAACTCTCCGTCTACATGACAAAAAGGCAAAATCCACGATGAAACTGAACGCAGAAAGAAACAAACCCTTCAAAAACAAAACTTTTCATGAAGGAGATGTGGTTCTACGCAAGAGAGATGGAAGCTTACGCAGCCATGAAACACCTTATCATACACAACCTTACACGGTCACAAAAGTCAATGGCACCATGATATCAGCATACAATGGAAATCACACAATCACCAGGAATTCATCGTTTTTCAAAAAGGCTGACCGACTTAAGAGTAAAAGCTACAATCAACAGCTTCAGCTCGATAGTGACTATGACGATGAACCAACCCCGGCACCTCAGTTTGCCCCAGCACCTCAAACACCAGATAGGCAACGACCAAAGAGAAGCATCAGACTTCCAAGCCGACTAAAAGACTATGTTATGTAACTGATTTGAAAAACGGAACTTTTGAAAATTTTGTTGTTTATGATGTTGAGAATAGTTTTTAAACGTTAAAGAAAAAAAATAAATAAATAAGAATAAGAAACCCATAGTAACAACTTAGCAAAGCAAGGTACTTATGCTACAAATTAAGGTCGTCTTCTAACTGACTTAAATAAATAATACATCTTAATACTGCTCTAATGTACAATACAAAGTCTACCAAATAGACTGACGTTAATTCCATTTAAGGGGGAGAGGGATGTAATGTCGTAGCCTTGGACACCGCCCTCTATTATGTGGAATACCGATGTTGGAAATGAGGATGCTAGAGTGTGGAAATAAAGCATGCGAGTAAACGTTATACCGTAGTCAGTTGTGTGCGTTATTAACCGTTCTAACTTGAGTAAACAGACACTCCACAAACATCACAGGTGTGTGTATTGCAACATCATCCTTCTTGACTGGACATGATATAACTACGGTGCCCTATGTTGCCTTGATGCAAGAAGCTCGATTACAATTCTAAACACATTTTTTGGTTATTATTGAAATTGTTAACTATTTCAATTGCAAATGCAATGATATATTCGATTGGTCAAACATATGGTCAAGATATGTATAAAAGTAGCTGAGGAAAGTGCATATGCCTAACATTAAACATTTTGTAATAATAGGATTAAAATAGATTGACTGCACTAGTATAATACAGTTTGATTCAATAAGTTGGTATTGGCATACATGTCCATGTGACCTTTTGATCTCTTGAAAGCCTAATGACTAAGTTTTAGCCTGGTAGGTCGTATTATGTTTATTTCCTAATAATGATGCAATAGTTTTCCTTTTTTGTAAACCATCTTTTAATTATTAGATTTGATATTAAATATGTAATTTAAGTATAATGACTGAGGTCAAAGTTCATATCTTGTTCAACATCAACAGAGACATGTAGTGAGGAAACAGGCATATTAATGTATATTTTGAGATTAGTTTAGTTGTATAGTTAGAGATAGGAAAATAATGTTATATGTCAAAGGTCAAATAAGGCACTTCCGATCATTTTCAGACCACATTTCCCATTAGACCAAATAGGAACATACCTATTCTGAACCATATGACACCAAAAGCAACTCCCTAGGACTGGTAGTTAACAAGATATAATAACTATATTGTCATGACCTTTCACCTAGATATTTTTTTGAATGCCGAATTTGGAAGGCTTTCACCAAATACTTTTTTTTTTTCTTCAGATTTTTGATATGTTGTTTAGGATACACATAAAGTGTAATAGCCTTAAAATCAAAACTATTGCAATTAATTCCGGGTCAATCGGTAGATTGACTGTACTGCTAGCCAAATGATATAAGGCCTAGTTCAAGTGTAAGAGGGGAAAAGAAAGTGTACCCATGAGCTCAGTGGCGGTCACACCAGTTGGCAAAAGGAGTGCGGTGACCCTACACATAGGGTCCTCGCTCTATAGCACCCTTATTTAAATAGGGCTTTGTTTATATATATATTATACAGTAATATGTTTCTAACAGGACATATAGGAGATGTATCATATTTATCCAGTTGTGATGGGGTGCTCAGCCGATCATGACCCCTACATTTGTCAAAATTTAAAAAAATGATAGAGATAAAATATATAAATTTTAACTCTGAATGAGTACCATTCCGGGCATCAGAGGTGGCATAATCATAATTTGGTTTGCAACTCCCAGTATAAAATAGATTATAGGTCCATAATTAGTCAATTGCGACGCCCGTGAGGGAAGGGATGCCTAAGGGAGGGGGAGCAGATTTCCCGTCGGGAAAAGTAAATAATTTTGTCGAGGAGACTGCTTAGAAAAAGCACTTTTACAGGCCCGTAGCGTGAGTTAATAATATCTACGAATATCAATTTTCGTTTTTAAATGTGGACCTTCTCCAGTTTTTGGGCGGTTCGTCGTAACCCCCTTAACCCCCCACGCTACGGGACTGTTTTACCACCATCTGAGAGTGCCATTTCCGAGCGTCTAGAGGGGCATATTCTTAAAATTTGCTCACCCCAGCGGTGAGGCAGAGGTGGGTGTGTTCGACCAATTCCCCGACCGCCGTCAGAAAATTTCTGATCCGCCCCTGCCATGATAATGATAAATTAAGTAAATCACCTTTTATATGTTTGTGAAATGAAAATGCTAACTAATGTTGTGTGTGCTTCCTATCTCCTTAGTCCTCTTTCATCGTAAGTTAGACGTTAGTATTTCCATTCACAATAGTCGCTATACAACTCGCACAAAAGTTAAATTCAAAAAGAGGAGAAAAGGAAAAAGCTCTCGATTAATTTTAAAAGTAATGCACATGCAAAGATAGAATTGGAGTGACTATAATAAATCATTATTTTATGAATGTTACAGTAGTTTGCACGAAATATGTAAGCGGGCATGATTATGATTACCAGGATAAATTTAAAACAAACGTTATGATGAGTATTTCTGTGGCAGATTCAATGGGGCCCAGACAGCCGGCCCACCCTCCCTATTTTTTTTTAAATATAAAAGTAGAGAAAAAAGAAAATTATATTTAAATTTAAGTCTGAGAGTACCATTTCCGGCTAACTGAGATGCCATAATCATAAATGTTCTTATCTCATTTCCAACCATGGTGGGGCTGAGGTGGTCTACACTCCATGTGTAAAAGCCCCTCCCTGTCCCCCTCTATTTGGAATTCCTGAACCCACCACTGTATTTTGAAAATGTAGTGTGGACAATTGCATTCCTTAAAATTAGTTAGATACGACTTGTTTCTTGACTCCAGTGTTTCCAAGGCCCAGGGCTTCCGTTGAGGGCCCTGTATGAAAACGATAATTTATTCTGAAAATAGTCTAACTCTTGCCTCCATGCTTTGTCTGCACAAGGTGTGCTCTACATATTTCAGGAGTATTTTAACAATCAAGTCAATGCCCTCAC